>NW_015971551.1:404673-488677 GCF_000182565.1 Spizellomyces punctatus DAOM BR117
AAATTGCATCAGCATATATTGACATTGCAAATGAGCGAAGCGACATTGTGCGAAGTTGGAAGCGGCTCATGCAAATGCGCTGAGACTAGAAAGCACAGTGGTGCAGGTAGGTGCAAACCTGCAGTCTCGAGTAAGCCTCACTACTTTTTAACCTAGATGTTTTATTATCAGCTGGAGAAGAGCATCGATGAGCGCGACAATATCATTTTCCAGTTGCGACTAGACCAAAAGAGCAGTATGAGACTACTTCAAAAGAGTGCTAGCGATTTGCGAGCAAAACTTGCTGGCGCGGTTTATCTGGATAAATATGAGCGCGCATGCGAGCGTACGCGTATTTTGGAGGCTCGCAAAACCGAAGTGGATAAAAATCTTCAGACGTTGCTGGACCAAAAACGAGCTCTTGATGATAACCTAGCTGAAACCAAATTGAAGTTGGAATCGCAGGAAGAACTTTTGGAAGCTCTTCGAAACCATTCTGCAAGTACCGAACGTATTGCAGCATGGCACAGCAAAATGGCAGCCTTGCAGCTGGCAGATCTGCGGTTGCAGCGGGATATTGCTCGTGAGCGGGAAGCTTATCACGCCACTAAAAGGGAACTGCGTGACAATGTTGTTCGTTTGGCCCAACTGGAGGAAGAGTATGTATCATTACAAAGTGAATTCGACGCACGACAGCTGGAGTGGGAAAAACGACAGGGAGACCTTGAAGCAACTATCTGCAACTATGAAGAGGAGCGTGACCGCATCTTTCAAGCAGCAACTGCTACAGAATTCAAAGATGTAGTCCCAGATCGCAGTCTCCCGGTCGGTCAACAATTGGAGACAGCCCTGCGTTTGCTAGTTGAGCGAGGGAGACTTGTCACGGCGCAGGAGATCAAGATATCCACCCTGGAGGGCAAGGTCAGAACACTGGAAACCCAGCTGCAAACTAATGTGGACGAGCTGTATAAAAGTAAATCAGACTTGACGCATTTGCGTCTCGAAGTCACAACAAAGCAAATACACGAAACGAACACCGCTCATAACATCATCACCGCCAAGGAAGGAGTTTCTACCTTCGACCAGGTGCGGGATCGGGAGGGCGAGGCAATTCGAGTGGCCAAAGAAACTGTTGCGTCGCTGCAGAGACAATTGTCCGCTAAAGATGAGCTTGTAGAAAAGTATCGCAAAATGCTGAAAGATGTGCGCGGGGAAATGATGTCCCATAAGGAGGAGTACAAAACCGCCTTGCAAGAGCGTACGGATACAATCAATGCATTAAGTGACAGGCAATTGGAAAGGATTCGGCGACCTCACGAGCATTCCCAAAGTACAGCAAACCGTGAACCAGAGGCTGACAGTGGAGCCATTGAAGAATGGGAGAAGATGCTAGCTGCCAAGGAACAGGAACTTTTAGGTTTGCAACTGCGGATGAAGGGAATTGAGGAAGTGGCCGAGGCGACACGTAGTGACCTGCAGGAGAAGATTCACTTGTTGACTGCAGAGCTTGACGAAAAGCAGAACCAGATAGATGGAAAGATGCTGGAGTTGAGCAACATACGTTTGGAGCTGAAAGAAGCGCAGCTGAAAGCTGAAGAGCCTCCCTCCAAGAAAATGGTCAACCTTGTCAATCAGTTGCGGCAGGAGTTAGAAAAGAAAGATGCCAAGCAAGCTAACCTGATTAAAGTCATTCAAGAGCTCAAACAATCAATGATGCAGACAGCGGAAGAAGCTGCGAAAATGAAAATCGAAGAGAGCCACGGGCGAGCGGACGTGGAGGAGTTGGTACAACAGCGTACGAGGGAGTTGAGTGACCAGATTGCGGAGCTTGAGGGTAAAGGGCAAAGGATCAACAAAGCAAATGCTGGGGAACGGACCGAAGAACAACTTGAAAAGTCTATACAGAAGCTAAAGGAGGAAGTTAGCAGACGTGATACTGTGATAGCAAACCAGGCGACAGAAATACGCAAGCTGCAAGGAAATCTGAAGGAGCGCAAATTGCAGATGACAAACAGCAAGATCAGTGAAGCACGTAATAAGGATCCTCACAAGCATCAAACTTCAGAAGAAGGGACTCTTGGAAGAATCCGCGATCACCAGCCTCGAGCCGCCCAGGCTCTCAGAGCTGAAGAAGACAAAATTACTGACATTGCAAAGGAGAGATGGGAGATGGAGAAAAAATACCAGAAACGCTTGGAAACACTCAAGGAAAAGCTTTCTAATAAAATCAAAGAGTTAGAAGAGGCCTCACGCACAATATCTAGCTTACGTGAATCCCTTGCTCGGACCGAACGTGAGCGCAGCCGACTGCAGCATAAGCTGCAAGCTGCTTCCGCGCAATTAGCAGTCGCGCGGCAACTGCCGAAGGGTCAAGCATATGGTGAGGGCATCTCTGAGGAACTTCAAGGTGAGGAGCAAGCACTAGAACACCGAAGGCACCTCGATGAGCTAGAGAAATCGCGGCAACAAATATATGAGCTGGAAACGGCAATCGAGCAGTGGAAGAAGGTAAGAGTTTTGCACATGTAATTGCTGTGGCGGTGAGGTCTGCTGCTGACCGTCTTGGGGTGTTTCAGCGCGCAGTCTTACAGCCAACCAAGGAAACAGAACAAGCGCGACATGAGGCCCGACAACTCCGAGAGCGCCTTCAAACTCTGGAAGAACTTAACGACCAACTACGCAGGAGCAGAGGCGCCTTCTCACGGTCGCCCGAACCAGGTGGGATTAATCCAGATGCAAAGATGGGTGAAAAGACAGCCAGTCTTGTCAGCGTGCTGGAGAGCAGAATTCGGGACTTTGTGGTATGCTGGGCAGTTTTTGAGGGCTGGCACTCCAAAGAGCTAACGTAACCGGTGCATAGAACAAATACGAAGCGCTCGAAACGGAGAAGCTCAAAACCGACAATGATTTGCTGGAATGCCGGTTTGAGAGGGATGAAGCAAACGACGCAAGAATGCGCCTTGAGCGGAGGTTACAAGAACTTGAAGAGGTAAAGTGTCTTCCCTTGAATTGGCAGTTTGAGCCGTGTCACGTATCAAGACTCCAATTTCATATATTAATGCCCTATGCGATTAGTACCTATCCCAGATCAAAGAAGCCGAAGAAAAGCGAAAAGTGGCTGAAAATCAGGCTACAATACCCGGCTTCACCATACCCCTCACCAAACTCCGGAGTGCGCCTCACCTGTTTTTGGAGCGATCGCCTCAAGAGCTGGTAGCAGTCATACAACATCTCGCCCGGAGCAATGAAAGACTACGGAAAGACTGTGAAAGCGTGAAAAAGTATGGAGCAAGCCAGAGCAAGTATATGGAAGCGGTTAAGGAGATCAAGCGGCTAAAGAAGGAGCTCGGACAGAAAGGAGAGGAAACAAGAGCAGTGTCGGACGAAATGAAAAGAATTGCAAGGTACTTGGCGGGACTCCCTGATATACCGGGTGACCCTCATCTGACATTTTCCATTGACGGATACAGGGTGGAAGAAGAGAATGCAAAGCTACTCCGTCAGCTTCGTCAAGAAAGGGATAAAGCCACCAAACACTTTGCTCGGGGACAGGAACTGGAGATGGCCAAAGAGAAACTCCATGATGAGCTCATGCAAGTTCGGAAGACTTTAGGTGGAATAAAACTTGGCACCCCTGGAATTAATGAAGATGAACACTCTGAGGAAGAGAAAATGGACGTTGAGGCGCTGGTGGAAAGGCTAAAGGAATTGGTGAGGTTCTTCATCAAGTAGTAACCACGTTTTTTTAATTTTAAATTTACTGACGCTTCTCTGTATAGACGAAGCAATTGGCTGAACGAGATGGAATGATAGAAGGTTTTCTCAAAACAGACAACAACGAAACCACTAATCTTGCTGCGGAGAATCGCAAACTGAGCAGAGAGGTTAGTTGCTTTGATCTTGAGACAGTTGTAGATTTCGCAACCCATTGACCCCGACCGTAGCTTGAAATGTGGCGAGTACGTGCAACAAAGCTCACAGAGCAGATAGCATCAGAGACATCCCGATCACGACAACATGTCGTCAAACCGGGTGGCGAGGATGCAACCCGCGGCGCTTCACCGTCTGCTCTACCACGCGATAGTGAAGAGCTGGCGGCCCTGCAAAATAGATTGGATCAAGTCGAAAGGGAAAACGCGGAGCTCAAAGGTTGGCTGGCTTTCTTCTGTCCTGACCCATCGCTCTTGTCTGACAGAATATTCATCCGCTAGATGAGCTAGCTGCGTTTGATCCTGCCTTTTTCGAGGAATTGGAGGATCTCAAATGGAACTATCGGGAGAGCGTGCGTGTCAACCTTCAATATGAGGAAATAATACGGGATTTATGTGAAAAGGCGGGCGTCAGCCCTCACGCGGTACTTACGACAGTTGAAAAGGATGACCCCGAGGGTGGTGGAGGATGATGATGTTCTAGTTGATACTTTATACATGGTTTCCTGTGGAAGATGAAAATGCGGGCCCTTCTCGCCTATATATGGGTGATTTAGTGTTTTTGATGGTTCGCTTCGTTCAAATGAAGTGTATTGAAAGCTGTCTCGCTCAATCTCCACGCTTCCTTTTTGTTCCCCTCTCCAAATTTCCGTACTGTGGTTCTTCACGAGCTATCTTGACTCCAGGATTAGCCTCCTCATACTTCCGGAACTGACCGCGATGACTCTTACATGTTAATAATGTACAGGCCCAATGAGAGGAGAGACATTGTTTCCCCAACGCAACTTAACATTTTCAAAAGCATCCGCAGAGCTCGCTGTTTTTCGTTGCGAGGCATGCCACATCCAAGGTCAATTAATTTCCCTGCAAAGAACATGTGCTTACTGCTTTCAACAACAATGCACCAATTCATCCCCGCCATTTTCATCATCTAATCACGGTGACTGTGGATGTTTACTCTTCCAATCCTAAGCCTCGTTGCTACGCTAACTGTACATAAAGCTTCAAATTGTGCCCCAGATCTGTGGGGCAAAAGAGGCGAAAACTCTATGATAAGATGGTGGAAGATACAACCCTAGTCGCTGCTTGATGGGTTTGATGCGAAAGAGTTGTTTTCAGAGGACTTTTGCAGGTCGTTTTCGTTCGCCAATCCATGCTTTTTGTGTACTTCCAGGATATGATCCAAATCGAGCTCATCTGAATTTCTGGTAGTTGTCCTTAGAACACGTTCCATGAGAAGAATGGCGGCCGCGGATTCTTCCGATGATGTAGAAGCAATGCAATCTATCAAGGATATACAAAATGTAGTCACCGTCGCGTGGGAGCGGTTGAAACACTGCACAAGCCTACCAACCTTTTGGCACAAAGGTAGCAAAGTCACGCATGTACGCATCGTTGGCGGTAAATAGAATGCAAACGTTCCCTGCCATCCCCACGATGATCAGTGTCTTTATCTATGGTATTCCAGAGGTAGTTTAGTAACCTGGCCCGCCCATCTCGCTGTAAACGTTTCCTCTCACCCGTAGATATGTCAGTAGTGAATCGAGGGCTGTAGCATAAAAAGCCGAATGCTTGGGTTTCAGCACGAAATAATCGTCCTGCATGCAGATGCTTTAAGCTAATCGAATCATGCACGAGGATAAGGAGGGACCTTACCGATCGGGGTTTGAGCATTTCAGCAACAGCTTTGCCTGGCGTATTATTCTCGGTAACATGCTCATATATTTGTTGCAGATTTGACCGCCACTGACGATAAGGAACCCATGTGTTACTTTCTTGTCAAGTCTGCCGCGATTGACTCAATGCTCACCCTTCCAAAGTTGTCGTTGCAGTAGATAATCGGGATTCCAGAATCTCTACATTTATTCATTAAATTCCTGATCTTGGGTCCCATTTTCTTTGCTTCTTCGACTATATACTCGTTGCCCTCAAATTCAATGTCGTTTATCACATCAACGAGCAGCAAGGCGACTCCAACACCAACGCCAGCTGCAATTCAAATAAGGTAAGAGCAGGTTGCGTTTGCCTAAATCGCATAGAACCCACCAGCGTCCCCTTCTGGTTGATCTCCCACCATGTTTGGAAGAGGAGCACCCGTGTGCTTTCTTGCCTTGTTCAGTTGTTCATGTATCTCTGCTTGACCGAAGTGTTGGATCCCTTAGGAAACCTCCTAATAACACAGGACAATTACGATTTCCCACCCTTTCTATGAGCCTCGCTTGGCATAGTGTGAGAGATATGTTCCCTTGGTTGCGAATAAAAGTATCTTCTCCAAGATGGTCCACAGGTACTCGACGGATATAACGGTTTTGAGATGTGTGATACGGTCGAATCAAATATACAGAGAGGACGCAGCCAGCGCAGATGTTTGGGCTGCAGCCGACAACTCATTAAGGATTGTTTTTGCGAAAGACGATGCTCCAAACTCGTCCAAAGTCCGTCAAAAGCGGTGCAGGGCGAGCCGATGACGCTTCGATTACGATGTGGCTTGGCAGCGCGTCTCGATCACCAAAAGATTTCCTGGATCTTTGGTAATACGACTTGGGAATCAAAACTTGCCCACCGACCATGTCGCCATCCTTCAGCGAGATCCTGGAAATCCAAGTATAGGAGCTGTAAATTTCCCCCTCGGCTAGGATTTGAGAGTTTCCCATTCGGTCTGCCTTAGACTCGCCCATGTTTATAGTGCAATGGCGTTCTTTTGGGGTTATTTCGCCCCGCACTATAGAGAGGTTTCGACGGTGCTTCAAAATCCTGTGAACTTGAAGAGGCTTTTCAAATGTGTCGCCGCGTTCTATATTGCCATGTTGTTTGGTCTCATACCATCATGGATCCGAATACTGGAACCTGAGACTGTCATGGCGCCCATTGCCCTCCTCCTTTTGCATCCTGCGCGGACTGTGGGTGCTCAGCTGGAGGTGATCATAACCGGTCTTGCTGGCGCTTTTATTGGCGTAGCCTGGGGGCTAGGAACCCTGGCTGCATTGGGAAGTTACTTCCAAAATTATCCAGGAGTCGACAATCAAGGATTTGGAAAAGCGGTAGTGGGACTAGGGTCGATTTTGGTATTCGTGTTTGGTGCCACGACTATCAACGCCAAATATCCACATCTACGAGTAAGTAAACCCGTATGATTCTCTTAGGTAACACTGCTGTCTGTCATCTGACATCCGATTCCGCATGCATTATAGAGCTTTTGTATGAACGGTTGTATTATCACCGTCCTCATCATTCCAGCAGTATTTGATATGCCCTCCTACCAGCCAGCACCGATCCTTTCCGCCTTGAAAGGTTATTGCATTGGGGCAGGAATTTCATTGGTCCTGAATATCTTCCCCTGGCCTGAATTCGCCAATGAGCATCTGAAGTATGGCAGCTTTTCAGTCCAGGACTTCGGTTTGGCAGATTTTTAATCAGCGTCCTTTACAGGTCAACAATGTTCGATTCATTCAATAAAGTCCGCACCTGCCTAGATTCGGAAGTATCTCTGTTCCTTTCCTTCCCTGCCGCCTTTATCGATCCACCCACACCCAGGAGACGTGCAAGTACGCGGGATTTGCAGAGGCGGTCATCCGTGTCTGCCGCTATGGCTACCTCACAACACCTTGCTGCCGCACGCTCTGCCGTCTCGGAAATTCATAATGCGCGCAAGGATGCAACTCATGAGCTTGGCTATGGTTATCACGCGCCGCATTCGCTCCGAGATTTAGAAAACTATACGCGATTAATGGTACGGCACTTGGGTGGGATGGCATCTGGAATTGCTGGAATGCAAGAAGTTATCGAAAGCAAGGATGTAGCCAACAGTGGTCGTGATGCCGTGATATCCTCTTTGCGGGCTTTCGTGACATGTATAGCACCGAATGTAAGGGACTTGAAGAAGTGTTGTCTAGATGCTCTGGAGATGACTCCGGAGATCTTGTACAGACCAAAGGCTCAACATTGGTGGATACGAGCGAGTGAAGAAGGGCATTCGGACGATCTTAGCGCTACACGCAAGCGTTTGCAGAAGTCTTTGGAGCAGTACGACGAGGCACAAAAGCTAGCCTTCTCGCAATGTACTCCTGGAACGACTACTGATACTAGGACGGCGGCAAACGTTGAGCCCCCTGCTAAAAAACCCCCTACCCCACCGCCACGAACATACTCTGCAGAATCACCGACGCACGATCATGCGAAGGATGTAGGAACTGCCGACGACCAAAGTTTCGCTCACTCAACAAATCAGCTTCCTTCGGCACACACATCTCGGAACAGCAGTCTATCAGAGCGGATTGAGCTGGTACCATTAAGGACCACTGCATCTCGTGAAGGATCAGATGGCGATGACGATTTGATACCCACTTCTTCGCATGTGCATTGGACGAACGAGTTTTATTCAGTATGCTTTTTTGCATTGAGCTTACGAGAGTTTGCCAAATCTGTTTTGGACGAATTACGAGAAGCTGATCGACTCCATCGCACATGTGGTAACAGTCGTCGCGTCTTTTGGCCAAGAAGCGGTTGGATGTCGCGACATGGTCTGAGGCCCACGGTGAAGGGGAAAAGAAAAGGTTTGTTGCGCAATCATTGTTACGTGCTTGCAAGTGATGAGGACCTTACCAACGCTGTCGTATAATAGGGAGTTGTAAATGGAAATCCCCTTTCACCGCTTTCGTCGATGGTCTTTACACCTTCCATACGTTGATGAAGAGCCCAAACGTGCGGTTCGGTTTGAAGTCTGTTGTAGCTGTCGTTCTCTGCGGCGTCTGGGCTTTTATCTCTAGCACACGGCCATGGTACATTACCCAACGGGGTTATTGGGCTATGTTCACAACAGTTGTCGTCATGAATCCAACTGTCGGGGCTACTTCGACGACCGCGGTTTATAGAATGATGGGGTAAGCTTACGCTGAATGACTGTCCCGCTTCAATCTCATTAAAACAAAAATGTGGGCTAACATAGGATTTTTGCATATTCAGAACTGTCTTCGCTGCAGTCTGGGCATATCTATCGCTTGTGATCGCCAATTTGAATGCAGGAGGTATGTGTCCGAGCTCTAGTTTCTATAGTCGAAGGTAATACCAACCCAAATGAACTTGTAGTGATCTGTGCAATGATGCTACCGATTACCATCATTGGCTTTTACATCGCTCTTTTCACCAGTCGGCGCTACGCGGGCCTTGTTCTCCTCATCACGTACTGCACCATCATAGTGATGCCTTTTGAACCAAGAGGAGTTCCCGAATCCATATTGCACCTCGCAATTGCCCGGACAGTTACTATATTTGGCGGCTCCGCCGTCGCGTTAATAGTTACGTGGGTACTGTTTCCGCGCCTCGCCCGTCGTGATGTGCGATTCGGAGTTGCGGCGATAATGCGTGACGTGGCGGCTCTCTATGCCACACAAGTAGGAGGACTCCTTACTCCTCCCACTCCGTCGAGTGGCAGCGGCAAGGTCAACATAAACACGGAGATTGAGCATTTCCTCTCGAAGGCGCAATCTCGTTTGACTGCAACCCGCCTCAGCATGACGATTGCAGCATCTGAGCCCGATTTGGATCGACCGTATGACAGCGGGACCTTTTGCGAGGTTGCAGATCGGCTACAAGCACTGATTGATATTTTGGCAGCGATGCGGGACTCTTTAAAGGCGGAAATGGATGATGAACTGGCAAACGTCCTATGGTCAGTTGCGGAAGAACGACGAAACCTCGTAGCTGCTCTCGTAGCGGCCTTTCACATACTCGCATCCTGTCTGGAAATGGCAGCACCCCTTCCCGTCCATTTCCCTCAAGTTGTACCTGCCCGCGAACGCTTACAGGAACGGTTAAAAACTGTGATGGGCAACCGGCGATTCTCATCTGTGTCTGCGTTGTATGTGCATGCCTATGCGTGTACAACGAAACGTATTGTAACAGAGTGCGAAGGTTTGCGTAAGGCATTGGGCGGGCTGCTCGGGTGCGGGACCAAGGCATAGAGGTGAAGCACACACATATAAGGCAATTATTGGAGCTTACTAATCGTACCCTATTTCGAGGACCAAAATGTATTATGCTTTCTCTGTAAATTTTTAAAACACTGATCAAATGCCACACTGCAGTCACATGCGAAATTCCCTCAGACAGATTTGTGCTGACATATGGGACTTAAGTATTTGGCTTGGTAGCACTGGTGGTATCGCACATGAACCAATGGATATAGGATCCCGCAAACCATGCCATTCAGACAGATTGTCAAAAGGCAAACCCCCAATTACCGATGCTCCTACTGCCAATCGTCACCCTGCCCATGATCAAACAAGTAGTTTGCTGCCAATTCTTCGTTCTTATCGCAGGCAAAAAATGCCTCGATAGCAAGCGCTCGGTCAAAGCCTAATGCAACCAACTGATATTGTACGATAAGCAAGAGTCGAGTGGATACCCTGTGAGTGGAATAGGTCACTACCAACCCGATTGATAGCAGCTTCCTCCTCAGGCGTTACAGAGATGTATTGCGGCCCAGGCCCTCCCTCGGCACCCCCTTCACCGGCTTCACCGAGGAGTTGAAAGAATTGGTCTTGATTCTGTGCGATTAACTGCAGAGCTTGTACTTAGTAATGCGTTACCAGTCCTCCAAGAAGCGCTTTAATGTCACGTACTTGCATCATCTGCGGGTTACTCTGAGCAAGCTGTTGTAATAGTGGTTGTATCAGTTGAGGCTGTGTTTGTACTAGCTGGCGGAGTTGCTGAAACTGGGGAGAATTGCGTAGGAAAGCCAACTGATTTTGAGCATCGCCAAGGTTGAGTCCTCCAGCTCCAGCGGCAGCTGCACCCCCAGGTCCTTGCTGAGTAGCTTGCGCGGCAGCTTCGAACAAATTGATAAACTGACCGCCCTGTTGCCCTATTACCGTCCTTTTAGATCAATTAGTGGCAAATGCAGCATATGAAAGGTCGTACCTGTTCCGCCAGTAGTTGCAGCAGTGGTAGCAGGCTGAGATGCAAGTGGATCAGCGGCGGCGGGGGCAGGGACGGCTGGTGCGGCACCTGCACTAGGCGCAGGGGGTTGCGGAGCTAGATCTCGCGTAACGTGTTCGGGAATACCCTACAGACTTCATTAACACAATCCAAACAAGGCCATGGCCATGATGGTCCAACCAATACGTACAGTCATCAAATATTCAGCAGCTCTGTCAGGGTTGTTAAACGCTGCACGCATAGCTCTCACAACTTGATCCCGCTCGAAGCCCATTTCCACCAAGTTTTGTACAGCACTTCCATATGCACTACCGGTAGCTGGTGCCCGAAATAAGAACATGCCGTAAAGAGTCAGCATAAGTAGTATATCCTATAAACCCACCTAACGTTGACGCGTCAAACGAGCCGCCCTCCACTGGAACAGCTGTGGTGGTTGTGTCACTGGCAGCAGACGCGGGAGTCGGTGTGGCTGGCGTACTTGGCACTGTCGGAGCTGTCGAGGCAATTGGGGCAGATGGAGCAGCTGGCGCTGCCGCCGGCGCAGGAGTTGATGGGGCCGCAGCTTTAGGCTATACATTGCAATAGGTCAATAACCGGACTTTCCACCTTTCCAATGGCTGGCCTAAATACCTTGCCGGTCATCACTACCAAGAAACCCTTTTCTTCAATCTTACATTCTTCCACGGTCTTAGAGTCCTCAAGAATCTTGCCTATTATGGGGGCGAATGAGACGACCACGTTCACTCGACTGCACTACTGCAGATCATGCTGCCTACCAGAATAGATCAACTTTTGCTGAGAAACCTCAAACCCTTGCGACTCTTCAATTCTCTTTTTCACTTCCGAGATCTAGCAAGTAGGAAAAAGCATAATACTGAGCCGTCTGAACTGTCCAACAGAGACTGTTATGTATCAACGCCATTGCAGAGGCGGTATTGACCTCGCAACAAGTTCCTTTATCCATAACATACCTTATCCGTCGGCTCTGCTTCGATGTGGAAAGATTTTTGGGCGAGTGTTTTGATTGTCAATTTCATGGTGAGATCTTAAAACCATCAGTCCAATCAGCCATGTCGTTCTAGCAACAACGGACACGGTACATATTGTTTGTCCAGCTTACCTTTGCGTAGCCAAAGTAGGAAGATGCAAGTAAGAGTGAAATTGAGCAGCACCTCAAAGGCGAGATGGCTTCCGATAAAATCTCCAAGGCGCAAGTTGTCACGACGGTTGGAAAAGACATCACGACCAGATGAGTCATTGATGACGCGTCATATCACAACACCGTCGAGTCCGCCCACCGCTTTCCTTCGACAAGTCATTTTGCAATAGGACGGATTAACAGCAGCATGTCCTCCACGACCAAAGTAGTGGCCTCTGCAACAGCCGCCTTGTCAGCTGCAGACGCTGCTGCAACCACAGCCTTCAAGGCTGGTAAACATGCCGCCATTATTATGGGTGCAACTGGGGCTGTGGGCAAAGCACTAGTTCGAGAGGTTATGGAAGCGGATGCGTTTGAGAAGGTTACACTACTGCTGCGTCGAGAGGTAGAATATGAAGGTCCTCATAGCGAGAAACTGGTAAGAAGGCTGTTGCTGCGTATATCTGATTATCTGGACACGTCACACTGCGCATAAAGACTCAGAAGAAGGTGGACTTTGAGAACCTTGAGGAAAGCGTCTTTGCTGGCCATGAGTAAGTGTCGTCAGATGTCTCTTGTTGCGCGTTGGTCTCACCAACCAGTTTATGCAGTGTCATGTTCTGCACGTTTGGAACAACACGAGCGCAAGCCGGCTCTGCTGTATGTTAAAAATGATCGGTAGTCATACACTATTCAGTGTCTGACAGCTCCTTCTTGCAGGAAGCATTCCAAAAGATAGATCGCGACTATGTCCTCAACGCCGCAAAATTATTCAAATCCGCAAATCCAACTACCCCCCTCCACTTCCTCTACACTAGCAGTGGTGGTGCTAACGCCAGCAGCTGGCTACTCTATCCCCGCACCAAGGGAGAAATTGAAAACGGCCTGAAATCCATGAATTTCGCCAAATGTTCAATATTTCGCCCGGGATTCTTGGTATTGGAAGAGGAGCGAAGAGGTAGCCGTTTTGCTGAAGACATGGTGGCTCCGATACTGGGAGGTGCCTTCGGGAGATGGACTGGTCTGTCGACTCCAGTTGGTAGTTGTGCCCGTGCCATGCGTCGCTGGGCCGTTGGTGGAGGTGAAGGTATAACGGTAGAGGTTAAGGATGGCACGTATACTATTGAGAACAAGGATATTCTGAAGATGGGCGCATAATACTCTGGAAAGTGCATGATGGATGTCATTAGCAATCGAACAATATCTCATATAGCAACTTCTATATATAATGTTGACTTTGCCTGAGGGATTCACTTACCAAAAAACAGGGGCGGAGGGTACAAAAATGGACGATTCCTCACGCTTGATCCACTTTTGGAGTCCAGCGATACCTTCCATTGCAGCAGCCTTAGAAACTAAAGGGCTAAAAGACGCGTATATCTCGTGTGTGGGAGTTGACTAGAGATAAACCAGCGGAACAGTCAGCAATAAGCCAGCGTCGAATCGACTTGAACTAATCCATACATAGGACATCACGGCTTCAGTAGGAGTCGCATGGAAGATGACTCTGGCCGGGTTCTCGCGAGCATGCATTCTTTCTAAGGCGTACTGATATGCGCGCAATAGTCTGTGTAGCGAGGTTTTCGTCAAAACTTGCAAAGGCTGAGGTCCCGGCATAGTCAGCTTACCGTCGTCTATCTTCTTTTCGTGTATAAGGGGCAGACAGTGATGGCTCTGTGTACTGGACGAGCGTGGTTGATTTATAGATGAAGTGCCGCAAACTTGGCACTTCCACCTCGACTGGAAATGTAATTACCGAGATTGGTATGCTTAACCCTATTTTGAAGGTCTCAAGAAGCACCATTGCCTTACCGATACTGTACGGATCAGCTCTGATTGCGTCGTCAATGGCTTCCACGCACCCAGTTGTTTCCAGTCCCTGTAATCAGATTTGTGAAACTGTGAACCCTCGGACTCATATTTCGGTATCTTCTACCTGGGAAATTTGCTGTTTGTACTCCGACATCTCAAAGAAAGCGTCCTTATCCGTCGAGGCGAGGACCAAACAGAGGTCTGTCCCAAGGAAGCACACATAGGTATGGAGGAAAGCTCGGTTGTTAAATTGAGGGAAACAAACAGGAGTCCAAGTCTCCACCGAACGGAATCCGGATGAAGACGAAATCATATTCATAACAAGGTGCAAGTCTAAATTCAACAGGCATCATGATGAGAAATATCAGAAAAAATTCACAAGTCATGCTACCTGTTGGATGAAGGCTGTACCGCTTAGGACGGACTAGGGTGACCAACTTGTCCCTGGCAATCAGAATCCCAAACACAAGAGACTACATAGCAAACTTAAAGAAGAATACTGTCATGATGTAGCATTGACGATTTACCTTGGGCGTCCCTATGGCCAATACGTTTCCAATCTTCTGCCGTAACCGGGACGACATTCGAAGACATGGAATGGCACCCAGAAAGTAACCGGACCCACTTTGAAACGCGCCAGACAAATGGTCCAAAAACATCTCCGTTCCTATGAATAAGATTCAGCTGTGCACCTCGTGCAATGTTGAAAAGGATAAAGGATGTTCACCTGATAAAAGGTTTCGCAGATCGTAATTCCCTCTCGTTTCGAATATACGGGTCAGCGCAGCTCCGGTCAAGACGAAGAGGATCTGGGCGTAAAGACATTCCAATTGTTGACGCAACTGGTGAACAATTGGAATGATAGTCGTCATTAGGTGATTAGCGTGTTTCAAAAGGGACGGCATTCGTATCAGTCGCTAACCTGCAATTCGGATTCGCCGGTCGACGAAACTGCAACCAAGTATAGTGGTCCTTTCATTGAAAAGACGAATTTGTGCGAACCGGCATTCAAGCATCTGAATATGAAATACATACGTGGAGAGATTAACATTCTGAAAAGCCCACACACCTATACGAGGTAATAAGAACCTGATAGAGTCATCATCACTTGCAAAGAATGACAATATTGCTTGAATTAGTCCCATGAAGCTCGAAAGCTTGGCTTCGTCCCCATATCTGCCAGAATGTTACCCTTGATTATTCGGTACGCTGGGAATGCAAGACGCTATACCTCGAGTAAATAGGTTTGCCGGCGCTGCTTAGAATAAAAAAGTGTTTTTTATGATGTGTCCAGCGGCTGGACGTCGGGACTGTGGTGATTCAAGAGACGGCCATCGTCCGGGAATGTCAAAGTTGGAAGGTGCGAGTGGAGGTGCACTCTTAATAAAATAGATGCACACCTTCATCACCGTATCGTCGTAAACTGTCCCCAGCTTGCGTCGGTGATACCACATTTTTATGCTTCTGAAAGGATTTTCGCCGCGTTTCGGCAATCAAATCCGGCTGCATTTGGTTATCCGAACGAGCCAAAAGAGCGCTTGCAGAGTCTAGAACGCAGCAAGGACGAGCATGTCAGCACAGATATGAGAGATAAATTTAAGGCACCATAGAAAGAAACTGACCCAGAGCGGGAGCAAGCTCTGCCACACAGGGCCCCTCACTGGAAACTGGTGAAGGACATTGAGAGGACAAGGGAGACTCCCCATCTGCAGCTGACGGACCCAGTGGTCCTTCAGGGTGCATAGGTTCTGCCTCTACGGCATCTTTGCTCATTTCTACGTAGTCTGGACACTTGTTGCTGCACACTGTGGTCTGCCGTATCAGTATGTCAAATTCCGGCAACGGCGATCTCTCATTGCCGCGTTTTACATGAAGTGCTAATGCTGACGTAAAACGATCGAAGTACAAATGCCAGCAAACTGGGTTGACATTTTGAAATTGTCAAACATGTTTTGGCTTTGAGACTAGAATGGATCACAAAATACTACCCGCTGATGAACGGTGACAAGTAATGTTCTTGACCTCTACCAATTTATGGTGAAAGACCAATTCTTGCAAAGTCGTATGAAAAGCTCAGCAGCTATCGCGAAGGTCCTTGCTCGGGTTATGAGATAGTGTACGATGTTCCTTATGCGCACCTCAATGCGCCATGAGACAAGGATTGTACCAGGCTTTCCCTCTCCGGCTCTTTGGCAACTACGGCGATAGGTTCAGAAGGGAGTTCGGACGACGACGACGAGGCTTAGTCAGCTGTTATCATGGCAACAAGCGGCGTATCCATTCCCATGCGCTGTTCCAAGTCCTGCACCCATCTCCTCCCAGATCGTTCGCAGTTCGACGTTTGCCAAAGTCACCGGATATCCTTACCGCGCTTTTTTTGAGTAGAGCAGGTGCCGGTGAGCATATTCAACACGATCTTCCGCGAAGTAGCGGTCAACATGTTGGGTCTCAGCGCATCCAGTGGTAGGTGTTGGTCAAATGCTGTATTCCTGGTTCAGTAGACACTACTCTCTTGGTAGTGTTATTAATAGTTTAACGGCAAATCTAACGCTTTCAATATAGAGAGCGTTTGGCTGCGCGTGACGGTTCTTTCGCTTGTTGCCGTCTTGGCTTTTGCGTCGCGTTTGTTTTCGGTGCTGCGTTTCGGTAAGGGCCACATCTTGCATGGGTTTGACACTATTCACAGCAATGAATTTCAATGACTGATCTGTGAATAATTGGTTCTCCTGTAGAAAGCGTTATTCACGAATTTGATCCATGGTATGAGCCACAATCGGTCTGTTGTCAAGTAGTAATTATTCATCTAGAATCGCGATCTAGGTTTAACTATCGCACAACTGTCGAATTGGTCGAGAATGGATTTTATGATTTCGTTAACTGGTACGAGGAACATAATGCTTAAGATGTCTGCAACCTGTATCTTACCATCTTGATAGGTTTGACGAGCTCTCCTGGTATCCATTGGGACGTGTTGTCGGCGGCACCGTATACCCTGGGATCATGGTCACAGCGGGGATCATACATAAAGTGTTGACAGCGTTAAACTTCCCCATCCACATTCGCGAAGTTTGCGTCTTCCTGGCTCCTCTCTTTTCGGCCTTCACGGCGGTTGCAGCATACCTGTTGACAAGCGAAATGAAGGATTCAGCTGCAGGGCTTCTGGCAGCGGCGTTCATTGGAATTGCCCCAGGTTACATTTCACGCTCAGTTGCCGGCTCGTATGACAATGAGGGTATTGCCATTTTCCTTCTTGTCTTCACCTTTTATCTTTGGATTAAAGCCGTCAAGCTCGGGTCCGCCTTCTACGGAGCCATGACCGCGCTTTTTTACTTTTGGATGGTGTCAGCGTGGGGAGGCTACGTCTTCATCACGAACTTGATTCCGCTCCATGTATTTGCCCTCATCCTGATGGGTCGCTTCTCCCCGCGGCTCTATGTATCATATTCGACTTTCTACATCATCGGAACTATATCGTCGATGATAATCCCCTTTGTCGGGTTTCAACCGACCAGAACCAGCGAGCACATGGCGGCACTTGGTAGGTTCATTGCAGATGCGCTACTGGCTTGTGACCATTACTTAGAGCATCTGGTAGGTATATTTGGTTTACTCCAGATCATGGCCTTTGTCGAATTTATTCGGGGCCACTTGTCGGCAAATCAGTTCCAATTGCTCTTTTATGGCCTGATTTCTGGTTTCTTCCTTCTCGGATTGGCGGCGCTAGTGGCGTTGACAGTAGGAGGTTACATCGCACCATGGACTGGCCGGTTTTACTCGCTGTGGGACACTGGATATGCGAAGAAGTATATACCCATTATTGCGTCTGTGTCCGAACACCAGCCCACCGCATGGACATCATTCTTCTTTGATCTCCAGTTGCTCATAGTTTTATTCCCAGCCGGTCTTTATTTCTGCTTCCAGGTACGGCGCAGTACCTGCCCTTTTCATATTCCTGTATTGGTAACCTAAACCTTGCGTGCCCAGGAATTGAGGGATGAGCACGTGTTTGTTATTTTGTATGCGGGCACTGCTGCGTATTTCGCTGGCGTCATGGTTCGTCTTATGCTGACTCTGACGCCGATCGTTTGTGTCGCTGCAGCTATTGCTGTTTCGACAGCACTGGAAATCTTCCTCAAAAAATCCAAACCTCCAAAGGCTAGCAGTCCCAGTACAAAGGCAGCCGACGACAAGAAGAGCAAAGAGACAAAGACACCTAAACTCGCTGAAAAGAAAAAGAAAGATGATAAGACCAGCCGGGGACTGTGGAGTTTGGAGGCAAAAGTGGCAGGCGTTCTTCCGCTGGTCATTATTCTGGCGCAATTTGCGTTCCATTGCACCTGGGTAACGTCAAATGCGTACTCTTCACCGTCTATTGTACTGGCCTCCAGAAAGCACGATGGATCTCAGCACATCATTGATGACTTCAGGGAAGCCTACTACTGGCTTCGACAAAACACCCACGAAAAGGCAAAGATTATGTCTTGGTGGGATTATGGGTACCAGATTACTGGTATGTCGAACCGTACAGTTTTGGTGGACAACAATACATGGAACAATACGCACATTGCCACGGTTGGGAAAGCCATGTCTTGTTCCGAGGACGTCTCCTACGAGGTCATGCGTAAGCTGGACGTTGACTACATTTTGGTTATTTTTGGGGGAGCCATTGGATATTCTGGAGACGATATCAATAAGTTCTTGTGGATGGTTCGAATTGGCGAAGGTGTCTACCCGAATGAGGTGAACGAGCGAGCTTTCTTCACCGAAAGAGGCGAGTACCGGGTAGACGATCTCGCTACCCCGACCATGAAGAATAGCCTGATGTACAAATTGTCCTACTATCGGTTCCATGAACTTTTCGGAGGTGGTCCCGCGCACGATAGTGTGCGTGGCGCGACCATACCAAACAAGCCTATTAAGCTGAGCACTGTGGATGAAGGTTAGCCGATACTTTATTTGACGTTGGATGCCTGCAATTCTCACTCTTTTCCCCGGGAAACAGTCTACACTACTGAGAATTGGATTGTTCGCATCTACGAAGTTAAAACGCCAGATAACATTGGCAGAACAATGTCTGCTGCTTCCACGTGGGTTTCTGCTCTGTTCAATCCTGTACCGCGCTAAATACTCAATTTCTCACGGTCTTTCGTCCAGATTTGGCAAGAAGCGACGTCGACGAGTTCGCCGAAAGGTATCGCGCAGCACCAGCCGCCGACGTCGGCAGGATTAGGTATTAGTGTATAGCTACACAATGACTTTCTGTATATCAGTTGGGATGCACATATGAAATCGAAAATTCGGCAACTTTATCCCCGAACCAGAAATGTCCGCGTGCCCGTACGTGTTTAATTTGCGCAATGCAGTGTGAGCTGTTTCTACCTGAAGTCCTACATATGGCCATCCAGCGGAATAAACACCAAACGTCTATGTCCAGAGTAATATAAAGATATACAATTTGCTGAGGCGTGCATAAACTAATATAATGTGGGAGAACCCTCATAATACGTATCAATCTAGCGCATCCTGGGTTAACCAAGGAGTATGTTATCATCTAAACGGTAGGTCTGGATCTAGTTGGACCTCCATCATCAACCACTGCAGGTTCTAACGTTGAAGCAGCCAATCCTTTCAAAGACCCTGTGGAGGATTCGCGGACCAACATGCGTTCGAGTGTAAATGTCCGACCAGTTCTACTCGTAACCGTGGATATTGACAATTCTTTCCGGCATTCCACAGATGCTGATGACAGCGAGCGAGACAAGGAAACAGATTCTGTAGATGAATCTAACTCGTGTGAACAAAGAGGCGTTGGGGATGATACAAGTGTCGATGCGTTCTCGGTGTCGAGATTGGCAGTGATGATATGAAAGGAGCTGGTGCTGCGTTTCAGTGACTTTTCGACGACGATCGGATCCTGAATACGATGTTCTTGTGCCGGTTCCGATGGTTCTGGTGACTCAGCTGACGGGACGGCCGGCATTTGTGCTGTCATTTCCAAATCATTGGACATGCCCTGGATGGCAGCATCAGTATTCGTAAGAAATTCATCTACCGGTGGCTCAACAACGTTGATTTCGTTCGCTTCAATGACTTCAAAAGATCTATTGGAGATTGTGGTAATAAAGCTTGTACTACCCTGTGTGAGAGTGCATTGATCATCACTCCAAGGGTCGGAAGGTTTTCGGGCATGGCCGAATAAAGGGGACGATCTTCCGCTAGAAACCAATTGAGACGGGACGGACGAAGTCATCGTGAGCGTCAAATCAGTCGATTGAAGCTCACTACTGGCGTACAAGCCGTCATCTGCTCCATGCCCTCGGCACGGATCGAGCACATGCAATCCCGTAGGACACGCCGCAGGGGCTTCTATTCGCTCAAAAGTAAAAGTACGTTTTCTCGCGAGAACACGGACGCTGTGCTGCCGGGTAACCGTAAATCTACCCTGTTGTCGAACTTCGGTTGTCTCTTCCGATGGCGGAGTCGGGGCAAGCGCATTTTCTTGCGCTATGTGACAGACTTCGATGGCAGAGATTTCGGTCTTTTCAGATTTCCCCAAGGAATCCGTCTCATCGTGAATGCTGACTGGGACAATAAAAACATTGCCCGAGGTTTCCTCGGATGCACGGGACGATCGCTTCCGGGTGAGTCGTGTGAAAAAATCTGATGCTGCAACCGATAATCTTCTCCCAGATGCTCGATTCTGCGTCCGTTGAGCATAACCCGAGCCGGATAGCCGCGACCCGCGCGGTTTATCCTCATCAACTAGCAAGTTCTGTTTCTGCTCCGCCCCCACTACTCCGTTCCTTTGGTTCACAAAGAGAACATCCAACCCGATGCCATAGCTACTTTGACGCTTAAAACCGTCAACTCCCGTATTCACTGTACCAAACACATTGTTGGTTCGCTGTTTTGCCTGGCTCTCCTCGGCTTCTTCCAGTTTTATCCCTCGACGTTCGCTCCGCGGCTGTTGAGTCAATGATGTACGCAAGAATCTAGCCACTCTCCTGAGCACACCGGGCTTTCGCGACGGTTTCACACGGTTATGGGCATCCTGGCTACTGACATGTGCGCTCTCCCGCCTATCACGCTCGCTTTGACCAAGCGATACTAGAGATGTGCCGGTTGTGTCGTCGTCATCCTCCATGTCTTCTAGATATATATTATATTTCGGCACTCTACTTGGCAGTCTACTCCCTTGTAATCTCAAGTCATCAACTGAAACTGCATGCTTCGTTGGACGTCGCAAGAAGAGCGCAGCAAGCCTTTCGTAGTGCCGGGTTTGCGGTTTCTTGGAAGTATCTCCCGAACGGCACTCGCTAGTTCTTGCCGTGCGGGTACTTGCCATGACCCCCGCTACACTGGTGGCCCGTCCTCAAGCGCTTCTGCCTGCCCTTTGCAATTCTCGATTAGTATACGGGAGCGTGTATTTTCTCACGTTTGAGACGTGTCGTTCGTTCAATTCCCTATATTGCGTTGAGAAAGTCTGCACAATTGACGCGTCGAGTTGTCGCTGCGCAAGGATACAGTCAGTCCCATAGCGCGATGGTGTGCTTGCTGCAACTAGCCACTACCTTAAAGGATGTTTAAGTGTGTTGAGCTGCCATTGGAAGTCGGTTTGGCCAAACACCTTGTTCTGGGTATTGACACGCACAGTGACACGCGGATTGCAGCGCTGGAATACGCGCGGAAGGTGTCCCTACCAGAGCCAACAGTCCAAACAATATGACAAGCTCTCCAGAATCCAGTCGTGCCTCAATTGCTAAAAGCAAAGCGGCCCACTTGCAAACAAGGGTACGCTCGCTCTTCAGGCAGAAGAAGAAGAAGCGGAGCAGGTTGCATTCCAACCAACACCACTGTACAGGGGGGCATTACGTTTACACGCGCGCGGGCGAGGGGGGAAGGATCAACTCCTCGCGGCGATCTTGCAAATGTCCTTCTTGGGAATGACGGTGGGGTGGTGCTGGGGATGGTTCCCCCGCAAAAGGGATTGGACTGTTGGGAGTTTCACATGCAATGGCGCGCTGGTTGTGGGATATGTGCATCAAGCTACTTGCTTATAGGACGAGTATGGCATTTGAAGGTATGACAGTCATATGAAAAAGGACAGTCATTGCAACAAGGAAAAAACCCTCCATGACACCAGAACATACTTTACATCAAAAAGTCATCATCCTGTTGCATTTACAAGGGCATATGGACCACCAAGTCGAGAAAACGATGGCAAAAGTCAAGAAAATATCGCAATGCTTGGGCATTCCAATCTCTCGTCGCAAGTGGCTTAGCCTCGTGCGTAACGACTGGGTCCCTCTGCACTTTTCCCCCGTGTCCTGCTTGTAGTGCCCACCCGAACGATGAACAGCCACGCAGGGCACACCGGACACGAAGGACATCCCATGCCGGGAGCGCCGGGAGGTGACATGCCGAATGGCCATGGTGCCATGTCCATGGTCTGGAACTGGGGTTATGGTATGCAAAGGGTTTTCGCTGGTGCCCCTAAATGTCCCACTCGACAAATTGTTGAATATCACACTCTTTTTCTGTAGACACTGTGATTGTCTTTGACTTCTGGCGTACAAATGGTAAGACGTAGTTTCCAAGCGATCTGCATTCCTCCCGTGGTGCCGTTACCAACAGTACCTGTTGGACGATACAGGACCAGGCACACTCTTCATATCTTGTGTGGTCATATTCCTCCTTTCTTTTCTGTAAGCTCCTGTCCAACTTGAAATAGGTCCCACAACATACTAAATCCGATCTATTTACTCTGAATACCAGCTTTGAATATTTCCGGACCGTGAGAGCCACTCAAGACCGCCGCCTTCTGACGTTGATGGAAACAGGCGGGCACGATCGGTATGAGGAGGAGGGTCTCTTGGGAAATCGTTCCGTGCGTGGGGAGGGAGAGAGGGAGGATGATTTTGAGACTGAAAGTTCGCCAATACACACCTTTAGAAGGCGAGGTGTTCCTCCTGCGACGGTTGGGCGTGGGTGAGTTGAGAGTGGCAGCTTTGGACCGTGAGACGCATGGACTGAATAGGAGTCCATCTGCAGGGGCAAAAGGAGCAATGAGAGTCATGACTGACGATACTTATTCGCGCTCCTGTTTGTCTCTTTAGGGCGTCCTACTATCAGTTCTTGCGGGCTGTTCTGCATTCCGTCGAAGTATTTTGTGGATTTTTCCTCAGTATGTTTCTTTGATTTTCCTTTTGAGTGCTGAACGGCGTCATCACATTTTAACTGAACCTCTCAAAAGTGATGGTTTTTATGACCTTGAACGGATTTCTCTGCTTGTCCCTCGTAGCTGGCGCTGGCGCTGGGTTTTTTGCATATCAGCGGACTCCCGTACCCGTAATGAAGTCTGCTCTGTCATGTCATTGATAAATTATGAAAATCTAGAACGGGAGTATATTGACCCAACTCTATTGGGCGCAGAGTTTGGCATCAGGACTGTTCATTAACAAGGTGATCCACAGGCCCTATTAAGTCCAGCAATTTTAACTCATCTAGTGAAATTACAAATAATACAACGGATATATTCAACCGGTTGCAGGATGATTATAGCGTACAGTTTGTGCATGAGCTTCATGTTAACCTCTGCCATCGATTGCTAGTCCGGGCATTGTCCATCAGTCATCTGCTGGATACTCAAATGGTTCGGGTGGTCCAGGTTCCGCTTCCTCCTCTGCTGTTGCTGCACCGGAAAGGGCTAAGAAAATAAATATCAGCTTACCATTGTACATTCGATAGTAAAGGTGTTCGCATCAACTTACACAAATCCTTGAGCTCTATAATCTCTTCCTGCTCGCCAGATCTCCGGTCTTGCATCAACATTATGCCTCCAACTGACGCCTTCTTGACGGGTACATAGCGACTATCTTCCTTAAATTTAATGTATTTGACTTGTGCCGGAACAACGCGCGCCATATTCTCAAGAACTTCAGAGTTGTCTTCCTTCTTTTTCTTCTTCTTTTCTGGCTGACCCTCCTCTTTCTTTTCCTCCTTATCTTTTCCTTCCGGCTCTTTCGCCGTCGGTGTCTCAGGCTCTTTTTCATCCTGAAAAAACGAACTTTGATGAGAAACAGGATTGCTCATTCTGCAATGGAATCGCTGATGGCATCTTACCGTATCCATGGCCTCTAGGCCTTTGCTGCTCTCCCGTCGCTGCTGGTCAATCTTCTTTGCTCTTGCGATAGCCTTTGCTGTGGTTGACAACACCGCCGTTGCAACTTTCTCCACCTTTTCCTCCGTTGGAGGCTTGGTAGGTGGTGGGTATGCAAACAAGGAAGGTTTGGCGTTGGAGATGAAGTCAAATTTGGGTATTTTCAAGTCTTTATTCAACCCAATAATGGCTGTGGGCGTGAATGCCAAACTCAAGAAGTGAGTCAGCGGATACCAGTACCAGAATTGGGTGAATACGGCCATCCCCACGATGGCGGACATGTTTGCATGTCCGGACAAAGATTGCAGGGAAATAGTGACATTTCGTCCACCTGTAGCGGCAATCTCATGAATTTCCATGGAATGTCGACAATCGATGGAAAAAGGTGTACAAACCAGCATCAATGATTCCCTGTCCCAAGACTGCACCAAACTTTGCCATGGCGTCTTCATGCTTGTCGCCAATGATCGATTCAAATTGCTTTCGGGTTGGCGTAACCTTTGAGCTCGTAACATCATTCTGTTGCACTAGAATCATGGCCGACGCAATAAGGGCACCTTGTCGAACGTAATCGACAGTGTCTTTTGTCATTGGTTCCAGCAAATCGAGAGCTTCCTGCAAACCAACAAAGCGTATTAAAGACCCCATCCACCAGCCGCGATGGCACTGACACACACCTTCAATCCTGTACCAGCGCATGAGATGCCGAGCGCCAAAGTGGCACCGTATCGGACGTGCGGGTTGTAACTCTCGGAAAGAAGTTGTACTACGCGGGGTACTTGTTTGGGCGTGCGGAACAGCAAGAAGCCCAGCGCTGTCACAGCAGCCCGACGGACATCGTCGTTCACGTCACTCACGGCCACGTGCAGCAGACGCCGGATCGCTTTATTGTTTCCAGTACCACTGTATGCCATCGCCACAGTGTAGATTCCACCGTACCGAAGAATTGGATCCTATAGCTATATTAGTTCCAGTACTGAGGATCGAGGGCCGGCAAAAGTGACCTACCTTATCGGTACCCAACTGCTCAATCAGAGCATCTGCCTCCTCTTCACGACCGTACATGATCATGGAGATACCAATCGCCAACCCACGGATGATTTTTTCATGTTGCGTCTCATGTGCGTACTGCAACATCTCTTCAATCGCCCTTGATGATGCAGTTCCAAGCATGACCAAGCCCATAGCAAGCCCAGCGCCTCCCCTGCAACAGCACTGTCGCTAAACAGAACATTTTTCAGATCCTCATAGATTTCTTTTAGAAGTGGAATGGTGTGAGCGATACCCAAGAGTCAAAGGGCCTGCATTATGACGTACCGTCATTGGCCGTTGCCATACCCGCCACACCCAATCCGAGGGCTGCACCATGTTGAACAACCTCCGTTTGTGTATTTTTCAACGCATTTCGCAGGTACTCGATTACGCCGGTACCGTGGTTCGTGTGAATTAAGCCCATCGCGAAGAGCGCGCCTCCTTCCGAGTATGATGATCCACTAACCCCTTCCTTCGGTAAATATGGCGCCAACAACGCCATTCCTTGGGCAAGTTGACCCTACACAACCGGAGGTCAGCTTTCAGAGATCATAGAGATATTTGTTCGCCATGTAGGTACCTTGTGAATTACACCTAGCGCGGCTGTGGCGCTAAATTTTGTCCAGTTGGTCGCACGGGAAAGCCATTCTAGATTTTGGCGCAAGAATTCGTCGCTGGTTGTCCCGGCACTCATGAACGCATTTGCAAAAGTGATTGCTGAATGATAGACAGAATTTCGGGATTCTAGTGCATCCTATAAGGAATATTAGGCAACTGGGGTCGGATCAATGAAATGCGCCATATGCAAACCTTGGAGTTTTTCAGTATCAGCAGGTCAGTGTGGTTATTACGCACTAAGAATTCCAAATATAACCGGATTGACAGTTCGCCAGATAGGATATGGCGTATTTTGTTGAAGCACTCCGCATTTGGAAGAGGTTCCTCCTACAGACGCTCACTCAATGAGGCTTTATGAGCTGGACCCGGTTGTGAACACGACACACACCTTGAGCAAAGGCTGTTTTTCTTCATCGGTTTCCATAGAATCCTGCGTCCCTTCAGCCGCAGCTGGTAGAGCTGCTACAACTTTTTGCAAGAAATCTTGTGTAGCATTCTCCTCCAAATCGAAGGCGATTTGGTACGCTATTAACTTGTGCGTCTGAAGAGAGATCAATGAGTGTTACTGCAGGACAGGGGATTTACATTCAATATGCGCACCTCGTCATTGTTTGCCAGTGTCTGAAGAAGATCCCCACATGCAGCAGGATCATTTAGGTGAAGGAGGCATTGGCTGATGGAGATATAGTCGGGTTCGGGGAGGTTTCGATAGAGCTTTACTAACAAACGAAGAACCTATTCCACGAGTCAGCGATGGGCAAAAGCTACGGGCGTTGGATGCATCACTGATCTACCTCATTGCGGAAGTGAAGGTTCTGTACGATTGTCATGGCCGCATCCAGAAGGTAGGAAAGGAGGGCCTGTGCATCTCCTTTCAACACGGTTTCCTCGAGAACGTCCAGTCGATTTGTTTCCAAGGCAATGCCGATAGCCTAAACGATGAGAGTGAAAAGGGATCAACGAGCATGTAAAGCGACATCCTTTTGTACCTGTTTGTATTCTCCATCATCATAACACCGTTGGAACATTCGTTGAACTATATCCTCGAGACGCCGATCGATGGTTAATGCTTCAGCAGTGTTATCGTGTTGCTCAACCCTCTGTGCAATGTATTTATCGATGCATTTTGCTGAACAAAACACGGTAATTCGCAGTTAATCGCAATATTCTACTGGCGGAACATCGCACATCGAGGAACCAGGATGTTACATACCGATAATAGTCTCCACGTATTCGGACTTGGCGTTCAAATCAAAGAGCTTGCCTGCCCCCAGTGCGAAAGTGAGGGACTCGTCAAATTCACCGAGATGGTAGTACACCTGCAATTCGACGGACAACACTGTGAGTTGTGCCAATACCTTATGGCCAGGTCAAACCTGCATACCTTTGATGCAACCAATGCCGCAAGTTCGCGATATCGAAATTGCTCATCCTCGTAGAGGATTTCGCTAAAAGCCCGGATATGCAATCAGCAAAGCGGCAACTAGTGTCCCGCACCGCGTCCATCCAGACCCAAATCGGAACGTACATTTTAGAGACAGCATCTGAGATTTCGGCCCAGAACTGATCTACAATCCCGTCCAGCTTCTTCAACGCGTACACTTTCAGCTCATCCTCAGTTTCGTCGAGCAACGATATAACACCCGCTTCAACAGAATAGTTAGTACACGGGTTCGGCACTTTACTGACAAGAGTAGACGACATTCACAGCAACTAACCAGCCGATGTTAGGGCAACCATGTTATTGAACAATATATAAACTCTTCTCGAATGTTCAGATCGACACAGACAGCGAACAGTTTGTGTGATTGAGTGGAGGCAATGGTTGATACCTCTTTGTAGACGCGTTACCAGCAGAACTTCATTCCCCCCCAAGCGATGACAATGTACATTCCAACCAATTGATGACGTACTCACACCAATATCTCAAAAGGCTCAACATGGATAGGTGCATTCGCGATCTTGCGCTCAGTTCACCATAACAATCGTCAATATGGCCACAGCTTGGACACCACTAGAATCGAATCCCACGGTCATGAACAAGTACATGGAAAGGCTTGGTGTAGGAGATGGAGTTTGGGCCTTCACTGACGTATGGGGTAATTGTTGCGGTCCGATCCTACGTCGCCATAGTCAAGATCTTCACCGTGATACCTTTCTCCTTTCAGGACTTGACGAAGAGCTTCTACAGTTTATACCGCGTCCAGCGGTTGCTGTGGTCTTGCTATTTCCTATTACAGATAAGGCATGTTTATCGTGTTATTTTCCACACGCGCACAAGTGTGTGGTTTGCTCACACACCGGACCCTGGGAGTAGTACGAACAATATCGCCTCAGCGAAGAAGAACGTCTCCGAAGAGAGGGTCAAGTCGTTAGCCCACAGATTTACTTTGTTCGGCAAACCATTCCAAACGCATGTGGCACGATTGGATTGCTGCATGCGTTGGCAAATAATACCGACTTATTGACGCTGAGTATGTCAAGAAGAGGAACTTGGAATTCCTCTCCGGGAACTCAGCACTAACATGGAATTTCCACAGAGGAGGGCCCATTGCAGCGGATTCTTGATCAAACCAAGGATAAAACTCCAGAGGAACGAGCCCGGGTACTGGAACTCTCCGCGGATCTAGCCAGTGTCCACGATGAGAGGTACGAGTTTCTATTCGTAAAAAAAAAGCTGGAATGTATCTCCATCTCATTGTTCTGAACCACCAAAACAAGCTCTCAAGAAGGACAGACAGCGGTAATTATATCTTTTCATAAATCCTCGTTAGTGAGCCATACCCAATTCATCCTATATTAGGCACCACCCCGGGAACAAGATATTGATACACATTTCATATGCTTCGTTCAAAAAGACGGCCATCTCTACGAAATGGACGGTACGGCTGATACTTTTTGTAAAACTACACAGCCTTCTATGGCCTTTGACTTACTGTTTCCCCATTACAGGCCGCAAACCGTGTCCCATAAACCACGGAGACTGCGGCGATCTTTTACTAGTAGGTCCGCGCGATTTGACTTGAAAAAGACCATTTTAATCTTATGTTCGCATGATTTTGTAGGATTCGGTGAAGGTCATAAAACAGTTTATGGAACGCGACCCAGGTTTGTGACTTGAGAATTGCGATCCTTGTACTATTGCTCATCTGATATCACTACAGACAACCTGAATTTCACAGTTATTGCACTGGCACCCAGTCAAGAGAGTGCGGCCGATTAATCATATGGGACGCAGATTTTAGTGGGAAGGCACCTTAGGCGTAATATCCTGGAAAGCTTGCAAACTGTTCTTTTGGTTGTTCTGCTGTCGTATTAACAACCGTCACATTGAATACTACTGGCAGCTGGCAGAACCCCTTTGTATTCTCTAACAACGCAGATGAGCAGTATCTACTTTATGCATTGCAGTTGTGATCACCGGCTAGTCGTGTTGAACTGGGCAAAATAGTCGTCCGTAGGTTTGTTAGTGTAGACAACTTTGTCCAAGTAGTGTTTCCTGAGTTGAAATTTATGAGCCGGTGCTCCACCATTTACTGTTTACCATTTTGATTACCTCAACTTATCCTCCTCAGACTTTGCCTTGTTTGCGAGCCGCATTTGAATGGCCTCCTCTCGGGTTTTGCGTGCCTTTTCACGTTCTAGAAGCATTGCAGCGCGAGTATTCGCTGCTTCCTGTGATGCCAATCGTTCCTCTTCCCTTCTTTTTTGTTCGCGTTGAGCCTGTTTGCATACATGCAAGGCGATCAATAGACCTTCGACACTCATTCAGGTAATAGTAAATACCTGGGCTTCCGCACGCTGCTGTTCTTGGACTTGCATGATGTAGGCGCTTTGTTCGCGTGTGATACCCTTAAAGACATCCACTCGTACTCTATGTCAAACCATGCCGGCTATTAGACTAAGTTTTCCACTGGCTGGCGAAGATAAGAGATCTATGAAACGTACTGATGTCCACCACCAATGTTAAAAACATCTGGCCGTTCGGTAAGGAAGTCTCCATTGATTTGGCTATTAAGTTCCTTAACGTTTTGCTGTTCCTCGAAGCGTCGCTGCTCGGCTTCACGTAAGCGTTTGAACTCGGCCTGTTGATGACGACCAGTCAGTGAGCAATTGCTCGGTCCTATACATAACACAAGCAGATAGGTTTGAACTCACGAGCTTAAGGTTGAGTTCTTTGTCTGCTTTCGCTTGAGCCGCGCGAGCATCCTGTGTCGCCTTCTGTAAAGCCAGGACTTTTTCGTCGACATCGCGTTGATATTCTTCATAGCGCCTAAGAGATAATTGTTAGTGACAAATTGAAGATCCTGTCATCCACTGTAGTCCTTACCTCTGCTCTTCACTTTCCTTTAATCTTCTCATTCGTCCTTCCCAAATACTCTGTTTTGCCCAAGTTTTCATCTGCTCTTGTTGTAATCTCTTCCTCTCCGTACTAGCCAAATCTTCTCCTTCAAATTTCTGACAAGAGCTGGCGCCGATCTTGCTATCATCGTCCACTACCTGTTCCGCTTTGAGTGCTTTGGGATTGTACAAATCATATTCACGTCGCTGCCATGGTTGTTGGTGAGAAGTACGATATTCATTAAGGGCTTTCAGCTGATCGCGGCATTTGGTTGCTGCTTCCGCGTCGAGATGTTGAAGAATTGCATTCGTTTGTCGCATTGCGCGGTCTGAGAACGCTGAATCAGATCCCACTGCAACGATGCGGCAAACCAAATCCAGGGAGATTGCCCTACCGAAACTCGCATCTCTCTCTTTTTCTGCTCTCTTGACCTCATTTTTAATGCGAATCTGGTCGTCCAATGATTTTACGTCGATCTATAGACCAAGATACAAGCAAGCATCAGATATTAGCCTTCCTTATCCGTTTGCGCTTTATCTGAAAGTCGCTCAACCAAGACCCATTAGGTCCACTTCTTTTCTAAGGAATTATACATTGGTCCGGAAGCGCCTGCGAACAATCCCATACTAGCAGTTTCTCCCGATCATTCAGTCGTACTCACTCCTAGCACTCTGATCTTGGGATCAAAGATCCTCTGCTTTCGCTCCTCATCAAGCTGCCTCCGTCGTCGTATGGCCGCGTCACGAAGTGTATCGGACGGTATCTCAACTTTGTACATATTTGACGGTACCGTGTAATGAGGCTAGATTATTACAAGAGATGCAAGTGTAAGTTAAATGATTCGCTTTGGGTACACCATTTACAGGCCCGGCGCGCATCGTCGAGGATCTTAGGGGTTGTTCGTGCGGACCGCTCGGAGAAATTATATTTTAAGATCACGTATTTCTGACAACTTACGAGATGAACCCCCCTCCAGTGGTGGATAAAATGATTGGATTCCTTTGCCAGATGACAGCTTTCCATCCACAGTTTTTGAAAATGGATATCGAATGAATGCTCCCATGTACCACCCTTGAGTCACTGGGTTGCCTCGACCTCTCTACATTGTGCGGCATATGGTAGACGTTTGACATATTGATATTACCTTCTGCCACACATCAGAATGCAATTCCAGAATCCTTGTATTATGGATAACTCATTCGATCTTTTTGCATCAAATCAGTTGCTCATTATTCATTTAGATGAAACTACATCTGAATCCTTGCCAAAATGGACTTGAATAAACTTTGTGGTGATGCGGGTCGTCCTTGATCAGCCCAAGTCAGATTCATCACGTAAGCGATGTCCGAACCCCGTCGTCCATCGGACATTCTATCAGTGATGCGCGACCCACTTCTTCTCAACGTCCAGATATACGCAGGTGGTGCCTTGCGCACTTCACGACACGGCAGTTATACACTGGGGAGACGGCCCAGCTGCAAGCGCTTGAGTTGAACGCGCTCTCCTGGAGCATGCGCTGATCTGGAATCCTGCCTTCAACAATGTTTGGCATCCCCAAGAGACCGTTTGCTCGTAAGTCGTAAGCGCGAAGCCCATCTATTTTGAATCGGACGGCTTTGAACAAATCTGATAATTATTTCCTTCGCTAGCCCCCGCCGATACTCCTGGTCCTGGTGCATATGACGTACAGTCGAGCCTTTTAAACGGGGACAAGCACAAACACTATGGCTTTCTAAATAAGGCAGAGCGGTTTAAGGCCCTTAAAGCAGGTGGCTAATATAATGATCTCCTTGGATTTGTCAGTTTTTGACTTGCCACACCTGCAGAGGAGCAACTCGAACAAGATGAAGACGGCACCGTTGATCTATCATTTGTAAAGCCGGCCGTGCCTACCCGAGTTTCTAGAGTTAATGGAGAGGATCCGCAAAAGTTGAGAAAAGAGGTACTTTTTGCGTCTGGAAGTAGTATGGCGCCCTTCCATTACATCTTTCTTTCTTCCTGGTTCCTTGACAGATCGAAAAATGGCAAGATCAATATTATCGGCAAGTGGCCATCAATGACAAGCAACGGCAGGAGCTAGAGGAGCGTATCGCCCGCACTGATGCTCAACTGCAGAACTCTGTTAAGGAGAAGAACGCGTTGCAATCTCTCAGCACTGCCAAAGATAAAGAATTGGCAGATTTGCTTCGAAAACATGCACTACTAAAGCAAAGTGTACGTAGGGATCATTGGTTGTTTCATCATGGCAGTGTGAGCTAACGTGAAATGCATCCACAATTTCCAGTTAGAGAAGTCCGAAAAGCAATCCTTTGCACAGCAGGACCGAGCCTCGAAGGCGGTCGCACTGCAAAAGAAAATTGAGGACCTTCAAAAGCAGAATGATCGGCTTAATGAGAGGCTCAAACCCCTCTCTTTAGCAGACAGACAATATGCGAAAGAAAAAGAATCTTTCAGCAGGCAATTGCAAGAATCGAGAGAGCTAATAAAAAGCGCTGTTCAGGAGAAAGAAGAAGCTCTCTCAGTGCAGCACGATCTTGAAATGCGTCTTCAGGACTTTGAGGCACAGCAGCACAAACTTATGCAAGAAGCTCAAATCGCCCAAAATGCAGCATCAGAAGAGTACCAGAAGATCAAAAAGACCTTGCTGATGATGACGGACGAACTCAGAGCTGCTCAGCTGGAGCTTCAGCAAACTAAAAGCGCGAGGGATGAATCCCTCAAGAAAACACGGCAGATCACTGAAAAGAATGCGGAATTGGAAGTTGCCAACCGGGACGCTATCACTAGCCATCATGCTCAGCAAGAGGCTTACCTTGTGCGGATAACTGAATTAGAGGGTAAACTGGAGGAGCAACGGAAGCTCTCATCGCAACAGGAGCAGTTCCTCACAGCCACCATTGCTGACTTGGAAGGGAAAGAAGAACATCACCGGCTGCAACTGGAGATGGCAGAGTCCGCCGTCATGAAATTGAAGAGTGACCTAAGCCGTAGTCAGAGCGAGCGCGACAACGAAAGAGAGAATATGGAATCGATTATGGCTTCTCTTAAAAAGTCGTATCAAGATCTAAATACCACTTATCAACAGTTGATGGTAGAAAACCACGAGGAGATTTCTCGTTACCAGAAATCGGTCAATACTTTGAAGAAGGAGCTGCAAGAGCAAGCGGAGGAACGCGCTCGAATCCAACTCACCTTGGATCGTTCCACAGGGACAATTCAGGACCTCCAAACTGAAATGGGGAGATTGCATGGGAGACTGCAGGATACTGATGCAGAATTCGCGGATCTCAAAACTGAGCATATGAGAACTCTCTCCAAGCAGCAAGAGCGCCAAGCTATTATAGATGAGCTGAAGTCCACTATTGACAGAGTTGAAAAGCAGCTCCGCGACAAAGAGAGAGACATGCAGTTGATGGAGGCAGAATTACGCCGGCATCAGAGCGATCTGGAACACCTTACAGATAATATTGATGGGAAAGAAGCGGATTTGTCGCAAACGCAGACACAGCTGCATGACATGCGTAACGCTAATCTCGAGCTGAAAAAACAGTTGGAGCAAGCGGATGTCCGCATTGCAACATTTGCGGCTAAAATTGAAGAACAGGAGAGGGACGCGCGAGACAATGAACGCCGATCTACGGAGCTCCAGAATATGAATGCTGATTTACGGAAAGACATTGCATTCGCTAAGGAGGAAATAGACATGCTAAAAGAGCATGTCAGCGGTACTACTGGTGAATTGGAAGTCCTCAGGATGGAGCTCCGGAATCGGGAGTCCGAAGTCGAGGAGCTTGTTTCAATAAAAAATGCGATGGGTGATGAATTGTCGGAATTGAGGGAGTCCTTGTCACAGGCAGAGAAGCAAAGCAAAGCAGACATCGCTGCTCTCAGTAATGATGTCAAGACTCGTGATGCAACCATCATCAACCTGCAGGATCAGCTTCGGGACTTGACCGATGCCGCATCTCGAGACCAGGAAACAATACAAGACTTGCGGGAAATGGTCAGATCAAAGACGGAAGAGATCATGACCGGCACCGCTTCATACCAAGCGATCCTTGAGCAGGAACGTATCGCCGCTGCGGAACAACAGGAAAGAGCAGAGAGAAAGATCGGCAGTTTGATGGACAATATATCGTCTCTTAAAGCTGAACTCCAATGTACCACGAGTGAGCTGACGACGGTCCAAGAGCTACTCTCTGACACTCAAACCACACTTACGCAGAGATCTGCTACCTTGGGCGAAAGAGAGACGCATATCGAGGAGCTCGTGCGGCAGCTGCAGACTGACAAAGAGGAGGCGAACGAGGAAAGACGACAACACGCGCAGTTGTTGGATAGTCTTAGGAAGCAAAGGGAAGCAGAAGGGGAACGCTGGCAAGCGCAGGCTGCGGAAATGTCGACAACGCTAACAGAACGTGAAGAGACCATCCGGCGGTTGGAACACGACCATCGGCTCCTACAGCAGGACTTGGAGAAAGAGCGCGATGCCCATGCACGAGAGGCAAAAGAGCTTATAGATGAGCGCGACAATTTGAGGAGCGAACTCGAGATGGAGATAGCCAGCTTGCAAAAGGCATTGGAGGAAGCGAACAGGGAATCGCTGCAATTGAAAACAATTATGCAAGAGCTTCGCGCTGCCCATTCTGCCGAGATCGGTCGTATCAAATCCGAAATGAAAGCTCAGGAAGCAAGCTTTGCAGAGAAGATGGATGAGACGCGCACCATTCACGAGGCTGAGCGTGCCAAATTGAAAGGAGAGCTTTTGGACACCACTAATGCGTTGGTGAAACTAAATGCAGTGCTGGAGGACGAGCAAAGCAAATCCGCTTCTGTCATAAACAGCCTGAAAATGGACTTGGCAAACCAAGCAAGCGAGCACGACCGGGAATCGGAGCAGATGAAGAAGAAACATGACGAGGACTTGAAGTTGGCATCCGCCTCCCTTGCCAAATTGCAGCAGGAATTGGAGGAACAGCGCGCTGCATCGTCCAGTGATATCGCGTGTCTAACCGCCAAAGTGGAAGCCCAACAGTTGGAACTGGAAAGAAAACTTCGTGAGGCCGAGGTACAATACGACGCGTGCAAAGCAGCTTTGGAAAAAGAGTTGGACGCTGAAAAGGCACTGGTCGCTCAGTTGAAGGAAGATCTCGGGAAGGAGCAAGAAGCCCGTCTTGATGAGAGTCAGCGTAAGACAAGAGAGATTGAAGCACTAAAAAGCGAACATGACTGTATTCTGCAGCGGACGCACGAGAACCACGAGCTGGCTCTAAAGAAAGTTCAAGAGCAGGCGGATGAATCAGTCAGTAACTTGACAGCCGCGTTGGAAGAGCAGAGCAACAACCATGACGCAGAAAAACAGCATTTAAGAAATGACTTTGAAGCAAAGCTGCAGGGCATCCAAATGGGACATATGACCGACGTGGCGCGTCTTACATCCGAGATAGCCACACTTAGCGAAGCAAAGCGAGCGGCGGAGACTGAAACACAGCTCATGAGGGTTAAAGTAAAAGATATTGAAGAGCGCTTGCAGGAAGGCACTACAAGAATTGAGGAACTGGAGAAGAGTTTGGAGCAACGACGCACTGAGGTCGATCGCGAGCGAGAAGCGAAGCAGGAAGCTGAAAGCCGATCCGCTGAAATTGCGAAAGAGCTGGAAATGGAGCGGAATACTCGGGGAGCGGCCATCAGAAATAGCCTAAAGGAAGTGGCCGCCCTAAAGGCTGAGTTGACCGAAACCCGAAATGCACTCTCTGTTACAGAACTGAAGAAAGCCAACGAGTTGTCTACCAAAGATGTTCAATTGCGGAAATTGCAAAATGATTTGAGATCAAGGATAAACGAGATCAGCGAGATTAAGAACCAAGCAAAATCAGCTGTAGCGAGCGCAAAGAAGGACGCGGAAAAGGCCCGGGAAGAACTCAGTAAGGTGGTTGAGGAAAGACACAGATGGACGGACATGGAAAAGGAACTAAGAGAAGTCGAAAAGGCGAGGGAGAGAGAGAATTTGGAGCTTACAGAAAGACTGAAAGACATGGAAGAGGTGCTCGGCAACGTAACTGAGCAGAATGACAGGTACGGGAAGGCAAGGACGTGGCAGTGGGGATGTCTCATCTTGGCACATGTGATGCAGTTGATAGCAGGCTGGTACATGTATACCGTCTGGTTGGATATGGTTTTTGGCGAGGAACTAGCTGTTACTTGAACCAAAAAGCAATGTGCTTATTCATCTGCTCGTGGACACATGCTTGTGATGTGTTGATTATTGTGACCTAATCATACCTGCGCCACATCATCCACGACAGGCTCAAAGTACTCCTTGAAGATGAGGAGCGTCGGCGTAACGAGATGGAGGCAAGTCATCAGTCTCAATTGGACCTCCTGAAAACGCGCGGACAGTTGAAGGAAAACGAAGTGAAGAAACTTGGGGAGCTCAACGCGGAGTTGTTTGGCCATGCGAACACGAAGCAGAAGATTAGACATGTCGCTCAATTGAAAGAGGAGAACGTGAAATTGAAAACGGTAGGTGATCGGCCGGAGTTTGAAGCGACCTGCAAATCTCTAGACAATTGTCCGCATTTCCAGGACAATGTATCCTTATCACGACGTTGTGAGGATATGAAGCGTAAAATCATGAACTTGGAGCGAGAGGTAGAATCCTTTAGAGCGATTGGTGCAGTTGGTGGCGGTGGCCACCCACGTAAACTGTCGCGCGTCGGCCGGTCTGTGTTGGCCAAGCGCCAAGATCCAGAAACATTGGGGAACTTCACGCTAGCTGGCGAGAGTATCGAAGAGACGGAAGAGGATATTGGCGAGAACAAGGAAAATACTGTAAATTTCGCTAGTGGGGGAATCAGTTTCGTTGTATAGGAGCAAGTGGAAATTGGGGTGTAGCTGCGTCTTCCATTGGTTTTGTATTTAGAGTGTTTTGTTTTAATTATCCAATAAACTCTGGGCCTGCGGGTTGTCGAAATGTAATAGACTATTGGAACTAAAAACAAAAGCGAGGTTAGGATCGCGAGGGCGGGCTTGCCGTTACGTAATGAAATGACTCAACTGTCGCTTAGCAACAGTCGATCAACCTTCGTCTCCTTCCACTCTGTTCCCGCTACTCTTGAATATCGAATCCTGTCAATATGCTGTCCAGACAAGGCCGAATTCCGCATGCGATATCGCAACAAACAAGGAACACTCTACTCTACCGGGGCATGGCGTCTTTGAAAAAGATCCCACTCACACGACCAACAGGCGTGAACCCACCGCTATTTCACCAAACGATTGTCCATTCCGACGGCAGCACGTTCACTCTTCGCACCACTTCCCCCCGACCTCTCCTCAAATTGACAAAAGATGCCCGTAATCATCCCCTTTGGAATCCTGCCTTGAATGTTCTGGATGATCAAAGCGGGGAGTTGGCCAAGTTCGAGAGGCGTTTCGGGGAGGTGGCTGATCTGGGCGATTTGGCAGAGTATGAGGTTGTTGAGGCTGCGCCGAAGAAGACAAAGAAAGTGGTCGAGGCAGAGCCAGTACAGGCTGCAAAGAAGGGAAAGAAGAAGAAATAGCGCGTGTTGCACCATCGAGCAGACTGTATTTGTTCCATACCGATATATTTAGACGGTTGTATATCAACACTCAGAGATACATAAATTATCAATACAAACAATGTGGGGAGCGCCTTTGTCATAATCTGAAACTTAGCGTCTTGTCGGAATGATGTACCATTAGTTGCTTTGCCCGTGGGTGCTCCCAATCGTTCAAATCCTTCAAAATCCAAAATCATTCATAATAGCAAGCAGATCGTCTGCAAAATCTTTTGGTGTCGCGGATTTGGAGTCCTCCCCTTCCTTCTTCGGCGGTGAATTCGCCGTTGAGTTACTGTCCACTTCGGACTCAGGCTGGAGATTCAATTGTTCAGCTACACTGGGTACAGCGCTTTGCGGCTCTTTTGCTAACGGTCCTATGGTAGTTTTTGTGAAGTCCACTTCGGATGTAGGCTGAGCCCCAGCGGTTTCCACTGCAGCCGACTCAGATTCTTGCTCGTTCGCTGGCACGGTGGTTGATTCAGAGGTCATTCCGGACGCTGGCCGGGGTTCTGCAGGCTCCGCCGCAGATGCAGCGATAGACTCCGATTGCTCCTGCCCCTGGACAATTTCAGACTGTGCAACATCCTCAGAGACAGGTAACTTCAAGTGTCGCCTTATTTCCCTGGTTTTTGCCTAAGACGCTAGTCGGTACATTGGGTCAGATAAAGCGAAACATAAACTTTTGTTACCTGGATATCTGCCATCACAGACGCAGTCTTGGCGGTGGAGGCTTCCACTTTTGCTTTAATGGTGTCCTGGTGCTATCAGCGGTACCCAAGACGTATGAGTGATTCTGGTGAAGACTTTAATGATGACTGGCTTGGTCTTACCTGCCAAACACCATGGGTAATGTCGTTTAATTTTGCTTCGCTCAGCGATACATCAGTTTTGGTGACTGGGCACAGAAAATTAATATCTCTTTCCATCTGAAGGGCCAGTGCTCATAATAGTCAGTATGCTAACCTGGTTGGGCACCCAGTCCCACCACCTGCTTCTCCAGCGCCATGATTCTACGCATCAACAATTCGATCGCGGCATGGAGATCAAGATGTTCTCGCTTTCGCGCCTCAGCTTCTTCAGTAAGCTTACGAAACTCTTCCGCAAAATTTGGATCGTCTAATACTTCGATCAGTATAGTGACCAGCATCATCCGCCTGGTTAATCATTTACCTGTGAACTTTGCTACGCCGAAATGGGCACGACGTCTGTATTTCGTCAATAGCTGCTCCTTCTCTTTCTAATGGTCAGAAATAGTGGGGATCGTGAGCAGCTTATATGCAGCTACGTCGCCGGCCAGGCATACCTGAAGAGACTCGCACAGGTGTTTCAACTCTAGAAGTTCGCGCTTCTGTGGATCGGTTTCCAGAGCAAGTTTTGCAGATAGTGAGTCGTCCGTTGAAGACATGGGACTTTGGGTCAGATTGGGAGCGGACTTGGAGCTTAAGACACAGGTCAGAAAAGAGGACCTCAAGCAACAGGCATGCATTGACAATTTCATACAGGTCTTTGGCGTCCTTTTTCGGGATACGGGCCCCCATTGGTGACGGCGGTCTCCTGGCCGCATCGAATAAGTGACCCAAGCTTGCTGATATCGGTCTTTCGCTATCGACTATAATTTTTGGTGAAGGGGTCGTCCTCGTCATATTGGCAGACGCAATACGAGGAGGCGGTGGCAAAGGAGAGTGATTTGTAGACCGAGCGGAATGCATCTCTGACCTGATACATAGGAGATGATGTTAACTAACTATCCGCAACCACGTTAATGTAGAAACCACACCTGCTCGCCAAACTTTGCAAGCTCCTCACAGAAGCTTGCGATGCGTTTTTCTTTTCAAAATCCGGAGATCCCAAACCGACCATCGGAGAAGGATGGACAAGGGCCGATTCGGTGAGTGATGTGGCTTCTGGTGCGCTTACGGGATTATCTTCACTCCGTGCTGTGGAAATTGTGAGCTTTTCATAGTTGACTGGTTTACGACGTGGTTTAACGTTGCTGGTCATGGCTGGGCTTGCAAAATTTGACGGTCCCAGCGGTTTTGCAACTGAAATAGACATCTAATGACAGAATATACGGGTAAATGAGCCTAGAGTTGAAGTCTCACAGGCAGGAACTGCCAGAAGCGATCAGAGTACACGGCAACGAGCAGTTTCTACAGAACAAGTGCGATCAATCTTTTTAAAGCACCAAAAACATGTGATGGATAAAGTAGGCCCCCGTTGGGCTAACTTTGAGGGACGGCTATCGCTGGGGATGTTTGTCCATGACGCCTGGTTTTCGCAAATATCCAAAATATAGCAAGTCGAACCCAAGGCGGGCCAAATTGTTAGCTTACCAAAGCATACTCTCCTGGACATCGCGAGAGTGGCACAGGTATAAGGTGGCACTGTCACTTAAGTAGTGGCATAGTTGAATTTTTTTTGACGAAATGCATAATAGAACTTCAAGTCCTTTCAATGCTTTCGCTAGCGCACACTTACAGACATGGGGAAGCGTAGCCGGGCAGAATTTCTTGCCTCCAATCTCCCTCAACTTCAGAACTTGATAAAGCGGGACCCACCATCGTATCAAGACGAGTTTCTGCAACAATGGCGGCACTACGAGAGCGAGCTGGCCATTTTTCGCCTGAAACCGGACTCGGAAGCAAAGGAATTCGGAGAGCTTATTACCTTCATTAGCCACGTAGCGCAATGTTATACCCATCACTGTTCCCAATTCCCGCAGCAGATTATTGACCTACTCTCCAATAACTACCAAATCCTGGAACCTGATCTCCGCAAAACTATGGTGCAAGCACTGGTCCTATTGCGGAATAAGGACCTGATATCAACAACAAGTTTACTGTCGCTGTTCTTCACCCTATTTCGTGCCAAAGACAAGCAATTACGGTCGCTACTTCACTCTCACATTGTCAACGACATCAAGAACGCGAATGCCAAATCGAAGAATAACAAATTGAACAAGACGCTACAAAACTTCATGTACACCATGTTGAAGGATTCGAATGAAATTGCGGCGAAGAAATCTTTGGAAGTAATGATTGACTTGTACAGAAAGAATGTGTGGAACGACGCGAAGACTGTGAACGTTATTGCCGAGGCATGCTTTTCGCCAGTTTCCAAAATTGTGGCGCCCGCCTTGCATTTCTTCTTGGGCTCAAACGACACAAAAGATGATGAACAGGATTCTGACGGGGATGTGCCTGACATATCCGCGCTATCTCATACGTTGAGCATAAATAAGAAAAAGAAATCTAGAAAGAACGCAATGGAGAAGGCGATGGCGACCGTGAAACGTAAACAAAGGGCAAAAGCAAAAGCGGAAACGTTCAACTTCTCAGCACTTCATCTATTGAACGATCCCCAAGGCTTTGCTGAGAAATTGTTTTCCCGGCTCAAGCATACAACTTCGACGAACGCCTTCCGCTTTGAACTACGCCTCCAAATGATGAACCTAGTGTCGCGTCTCATCGGCGTGCATAAGCTGATTCTCTTTGGGTTCTACGAGTATATCATCTCCTTCTTGAAGCCGCATCAACGAGAAGTCACCGCAATTTTGGCTTACGCAGCGCAAAGCTCCCACGAACTTGTCCCCCCTGATGCCATTACTCCGGTCGTTCAAGCTATAGCCGATAATTTCATATGGAACAACGTATCATCGGAGGTGGTTACGGCTGGTCTAAATGGACTGCGGGAAGTTTGTGCCCGCTGTCCCTTAGCCATGTCCGAGACACTGTTGCAGAGTTTGATAGAGGATTACAAAAATACTCGAGAGAAGGGGCCAATGAACGCTGTGCGATCTCTGCTCGGGCTCTACAGGGAAATCAACCCGGAAATGTTACGTAAGAAAGACAGAGGAAAGGCGGCGGTGGTGAACCTAAAAGACTTCAAAGCTCCCAAATACGGCGAAGTCCATGTTGCAGATGGCATTGAGGGTGCAGAATTTTTGCACTCTAGAAGTAACGGTGAAGCTGGCTTGGAGCAGGATGCTCAATTGAATGAGGATGAGGAAGAATCGCTGGATAACGAAAGCGCAGATGAGGAAGAAGAAGAAGAGGAAGTGCAAGGCGAAGATGGTTGGGAAGGGTGGGAAGAGGCGTCTATGGACGGTAGTGAGGACGAGGGTAGTGACGAAGATGAAGACGAGGATGAGGACGAGAACGAGGGCGAGAACGAGGAGGAGAATGGGGATGAGGCGATCAAGCAAGCAGCCGCTGAAGAGAAAGACTTGCAAGCGGATGAGGGGCAGGTCGCTATAGAAAACGGAGATATCCCGTCACCCCCGAAAAGAAAAAAGCTCGGGGTTGCAACTGAAAAGGTTGGTCCTGATCTTTATGTGTTCATACTTGTCGATATTCAACTTAACCCCCACTCTCAACCTAGATTTTTACGGACGAAGATTTCCGCAAACTGAGGAAGATTCAGCAGCTGAAGGCTGCCCAACGGTTAGCTGGCCTCAAGCCGTCTGAGGTGGAGGAAGAGCTGGATTTAGCCTCTGATGAAGACAATCTCGAACAGGACGAGGACAAGTACGTTTGATTAGCATCTTTGGACCCATTGCTTCCATATTTACCTGCGTCTCTCTGTTTTAGGGACGTTGTGGACGTGTCTCGCATCATGCGCGGTATTAAGCGCAAGGACGACTACGAAGCACGATTGGCATCCATCAAAGAAGGTCGAGAAGGAAATGAGTACAAATCCAAGAAAGGCAAAGAGGAGCGGAGCAGCTTAACCAACCGAGAGAAGTCAAAGAAAAACAAGGCGTTTATGATGATGGTACATAAGAAAAGTGTCAAGGGGAAAGCAAAAAGATCGTTGCGAGAAAAGCAAAAAGTATTACGGGCGCACATCAAGAAGCAAAAGATGAAAAAGTAATGAGCTAGATATTGCGTATAGTTGATTCGCTCATTATCCTATATACGTTTTTGTACATATTCTTTGTTATGTATATTTAAATTAGAATACAGATCTAGCCTTTTGCGCAGTGGAAAATCAAAGCCCTTTGAGGCTTGGCTCGCTGGTTTCAGACGCAAGCCACAACTCCTTTGCGGAGCTACGGAGCAAATGGTAGACTTTTGAGATCTACACCTTGCGCGCCGTCACAAAAACTAGTCAACATGGCAGGCGGTCCACTTCACGAGTTGGGAATACTTTTGAAGAAGATCGGCTTCAAAAGGATAAAGAAGGTGCCCCTGTTGTTCAAATTCCCCGGAATATGCATTCAGCCTGACTTTGTCTCGTCAGTTCCTTCAAAAGTTGTTTCATGACCAAGCGACTCAAGCACCGCCAACCCAGCAGCAACAACAGCAGCAACCACAGCAGCAGTATTACCAGCAACCCTACCCAGCACCCGACACGAGATGGAATCAGAGTCAACCGCTCGCACCAGTTCCTCAGCCACAGCAAGGACAGCCGCCGGTGAGCGGCGCTTGGAGTCACGGTCCTCCGCATATAGCAGCCCCACCCCAGCAACAGCATGCGGCGCCCGCATCACAACTCCCAACTTACCCGGCGAGCAGCCAGGCGGTAGCCGTCCCACAACCTACGCCTCAGGAGCTGACCAATCTTGCTGACGCTGTCGCAAGGCTGTGGGAACTGGATGCCAATCGGCTGGAGCCGGGAAGAGATTTTAGCCTCAATCTACAGAATGCGACCAAAGTCTACGCTCAAGGTAAATTGATGATCAGGAACGCTGATAATAGCGAGCATTACTAAGTGTGTGGTGGTAGTGGACGCTAGCCCCGCGCCCCTCTTTGCCAACGTCTCACCTGAAATCTTGCGCCGATTTCCAACATATGTGCTGTTTATGGCCTTGCTTGACAACTACCATGCACAGAATGGAATTGCCGAAAAGGTGACGGCAGAGGAGATTAAGGAGCAAAACGCGTTCATTGAAGAGCTGCTGAAGACGGCTCCCATACAATATTGCCACCGTTATTTGGCGGCAAAAGCGCTTGCACCAGCAAATTTGGGAGAATTTAAGCAGCTGTTAAAGCGCATATGGTTTGATGTAAGGATCAACAGGTATGAAATTCAACAACCTTGAACCGCGGATCTAATGGATCCTTACTTCCATAGTTGTATAAGCGCCAGGTCGCTAATGATTCATCAGCATTTGAACACACGTTTGTGGGTGAAATGAAGGCAGAGCAGGGTGTTGTCGGTTTTCACAACTGGATTCAGTTTTTCTTGGAGGAACGCAAGAGAACCGTGGATTATCGAGGTTACATCCTCCCCCGACGAAGGAATGGTGGAGGTCAGTCGCCAGAGCACTCGCACGTTTTGAGTTTCCAGTTCAGCTGGCACGGCGAGGTGAAGCCAGTTTCTACCTTTTTCATTGGAACAAGGTAGGCGCATTTTCATCTTTGTAATGGTTATGATCGGCTAAAGGGTGTTGCTTTATCAGTCCCGAGTTCGAGATTGCCCTCTACACCCTTATATTCTTAACAGGACAAGAGGACAACGTTGTTTACATTGAGGATACTGAAGTGAACATTAAATGCCATAAATTTCAGTCTGCGCGCGGACTACGTCTTGGATCTTGCTACCCTGTATCTGGGTAGTTTCTGATTGCACAAATTAGCTGAATTCCTAATAGTTTTAGACTCGTAGTATTTTCTATAGATTATCACTCTTGTTGGGGATACAATTTTGGAAAATAACGTTAGGGTTAGACTTTGCAGCCAAGATGAGCACTAGTTGATCTCCTCGTCGGGCTTTGAATCTTTTGATACATTTGGCATCGACATTCAAATCACCAGATTTCCACCGAGATGCAAGCAGAACCTGCGATGAAAACCCCGGCAATCAAGTCGTGCCGTTGCAAAGCCAAACGACTCCAAATAAGCATCCGCAACACACAAATTTTGCGTTGAGTGACGAACGCGAAATTAGTAGGATTGGGGAGGTGAATAACGGGGGGAGGGTTGATAAAAAGGCCAGTAGGGAAGGAATCTGATTTCGAGCTGCTTTCTTGCTTGAACTGGTTTGTGGGAATTCCCGTATGTCTGTTTGAGACATGGCGCGAAGCCGGTGCTTGACGGTCAAGTCGTTGCCGCAAGGCAAAGACCGGGCGGATCTCTTGGATCTGGTGAGATCTGAACAATTCCGAAAGGGTCTTGTGCGCGTTGTATTTGAAGACGATGGTAAGAACGCTCTTGGAAGGCACTTGCTCAACGCTGACACAATTCGTAAAAGCTATTCTTTAGAAAGCTAACTCACACTTTGGCACCGTGGTTTAGGTCGCGTATCGCTGATCTATACGGATGCTGACCTTGCCAATGACGCTCTGAAGGCAATCCATTCGGTGACGGCCATAGATATCGCCCTTAGTCAAGAGGAACCCGCCATTACCTCTTCGTCTCGCCAGAACACAGAGCCAAACCCGGTCGTGTGGATTGCCCCAGACTCCACTCCCTTGGACAAAGAAGAGCTTCGAAAGATTTTACAATGCTATCGAGGCCTGGAGCTCTTTGGACTGGTACACGGCGAACCACCGCATACAGGCAAGGGAGGGCCGCATAACCGTGCAAGAACTACGCATCAAGCCGAAGTTCCTTATGCTTGCTTCCGGGATGTATTTTGTGCCGAGAATGCGGTGGAGGACCTGTCCAAGCACACCAATCTGGTGAGTGGGTTTGCCAACAACCCTGGTTCCATTCGAAAGATTCTCGAACGGAAAGAGAATTTGGGCAGAACATCCTCTCGAGTCTCTGTCGATAGGATGACGTGGATCATCGTGTCGGAGGTGCCTGATGACGTCGCTTTGGGAAGTCTTCGGCGCCATTTTGGTCGCTTGGACGGATTTGTCTTCCTCGGCTTACAGCCAGAAGCACTGTTCCTTGGATTTCAGACCGTGGCTCAAGCCAGAAAGGCAGCGGATAACCTGATACGGAACACGCGAATGAAAGTTCGCCCAGCGCATAAACGTGACGTTCAGGCTTTACACATGCCACCAAAATGCGACCCTTCGCAACCGACGGCTGTTTTGATTATCAGATCCCCACCCTGGTTACATCAACGACGGGTTGCGGAGCTTTTACAGCTGTACGAAGGGTTCCAAGAGCTAAAGCCCGGACAACAGTTTCTCTTGGCGAAGTTTGAGACTGTTGATCAAGCATCACGTGTTCTTAAGGAATTGGAGGCCACCACCAACCTACAGATTCGCTATTCCAAACCGTCCGAAAGTAACGGCACACAAGGCGCCGATATCCAGGCTTCAGAGGAAAGCGGGGCGATAGGTGGTTTAGTGGGTACAACAGGCTCTCGTGCACGAAGTAATTCGGTGACCTCAATCTCGTCGGTTACCTCGATCACTTCTAGCGCTCATTCCATTAATGAAAGAGCTACATTACGAGGATCTTCATCAGTGTATTCAAGACCATCTGCATCCGAACCTTTTCCTTTCGCCTCGGCCATGTTAATCAACGTGTCTGATCTTGCGACAGTGGATGATAGCTTTCGCCACCTCGTGGGAAAACTCGATGGCTTTGAACGAATGGCGTTTTACGATGAAGGCTGTTATTCCTGGTTCGCTACCCGTGAGCTAACTGAAAAGGCCGCTAGTCACATCGAAGCGGAAAGGCACATCACACCGATTTTGGTCGAGAAGCGACGTCCTCGCCAGAGAGCACCGCCAATTCAGCCACCTCACGCAGAACAGTATGCTGGGTCACTGTTTGTGCGTTGCCCGCCAGGTTTGACCAAAGAAGCACTGCAACTGATATTGGAGCATTACCCGGGATACGTGGCATGTCGCCATTTGAGGGATGCCATCATAGTGGATTATGAGGACCAGGAAGCTGCTAATAGGGTGATGAAGGATTTACGGGTTCACACCAACATCAGGGTGGAATATTCAAACAAATCGGCCCAATCGGGTAATCGTTATCTGGTCGATGATCGTACCGAAGCGGCCGGCGTTACATCCGAGGATGAAAGCCTACCGTCGGAGCTCAAGAACTCGTCAACCCAAGCTCTTGTACCTGGTGGTCGCACTATTTACGTGACCCAGCTAGGTGGCAAGGACAAGGTAATGACATACGATTGTGGCACTGTTGAAAGCCGGTTGTTAACTTCACACTTGCACCTAAGGCGGATATAAAAACGCTTTGTTTGCAGCTGCCTGGATTTCATCGAATCCAATTTGGCCAAACCAATTTTCGCGTCGTTTTCAAGGACTCAGAGAGTGCGTCTCAAGCCATGCTGAAAATAAAACGGCTTGTTCGAAGCTGGAGGGCCAGTTTTGCTCGGAAAGAACCTGAGCAGAAACTTATTGCCGACATTGGTGAGCCATCAAAGGTAACATTTGATCAATGTTCAAGATCATCGTGACATTGTGCTTAGCGTGTTATTCTAATAGGTTTTATGGACATCCACGCTGTATTGGACGGAGGCCGAGTTGCGTAAATATCTTGAAATGTATCCGGGATTTGATCGCCTTGACTACGACACGTCTCACAGTTGGATACATTTTGCGGATGTCAGCTCTGCTCGTGCGGCGTTGACAGACATGAACTCCACTACCAACTTGTATTCTGTGTTCTCGTCGAAGAGGTTTGAACTCGATGAAAGGACATGCCGGCAATTGGGAACAATTCCGCCTGCGAATACTTCAGACGCTATTCCAGTGGCTAAGGTGTCCGCAGAATCCGACCAACGCGACAGGTCGAATGATCGACATGCGTGGGAATCTGGAGAGGATCGGGCACCTTCTCGAGACGGCAAGAGTCTCAAAACGTATCAGGACACGGAGCTGCCTTCTCCAAACCATTCTTCGACTGCCCAACCTCCAAGAAACTCAAATCTGACCATCGTCACCTCTGAGGCGCGCTTGGGGTCGAAAATGTTATTCGCTGGTGAAGACACCAAGAAAGTGGCAAGCAGTCCGGGTGCAGAACATTTCCCCACTAGACGAATCACCGCGAAACCCCGAGAGGTCAGTTTGCAACTTGCTCAATAATGGCATAGCAGTTGGTTGTAACACGGGCTTCTCCGGTTTAGATAATATCCAACATAATAATCATTCGAAATAGCTCGACGAATGAGAGGGAAGAGCTGGAGACTATTTTTCAAGAATATCCAAATTTTGAGGGTCTTGCCTGTGAACAGAAGGGATCATTCTTAGTCTGGTTTTGCCGATTTGCTGACTTGGAGTCGGCAGCGACGGTGTTTCACAGCTATGAAGTGAGTGTGTTGTTTGAGTCTTTGCCTTCAATTTGCAGCTGGCCGACTAATCTTTGTAATAAACAGTTGCGGGAAAAATTAGGAAAGGGATACGGTGGTGTAAGCTTTCAATACTGTGGGACGGAGAAAGTTCCGCTGGAATGGAAGGATTTCCTAGTTGAAATCGATGGACCGGATGATGATCAACTTGAAGGAGATACGCAATGGTCCGCCGAACATGCTGAGGATGACTCGTTTGAGGATGTCTCTGGCAGCCTTGCTGATCCGTGGTCCCTGCCACCGAGTCAACGACAGTCCGATCCAGAGGCTGAAGTTGCGGTGGTGAGCGCTTCCTCAAAGAATTGGGACGCCATTACCGATGGGTCTTCAGCCAAGGCCACGTCGCTGACATCTCCATGGGAAGCATCCAAACCATGGTACGAGAGCGTCGATGAAGAGATATATCCGGACCAAGTATCCCCGGTGTTCCCCAATGAGGAGGTATCCGATCATATCGTATCCACCGACAGTTGGGGCGACCCAACCGCGCCAATCTTTGATGCTGGAGCTCCTGAATTTGTACCCGGAAATGCCAACATTTCCTGTCATGAAGTACCGTCCTTCACTGAAGGCAACCCGGTGCACATTTATGCTCCTGCGGAGGTGGAAGGACTTTACGAATCAGAACCGATTCATGTCCACACTTCAGCATCACTCGCTCGCCCATCCATACCCGAGCACAATACCAAGCATGCCGCACTCCTTTCAGAAAACACGGCTCTGCGCAAAAAGCTAAGTAACAGCAACTTCCGTATAAGCCGAGCAGAAAGCGAGTTGCAAAGACTGGAAAAGCTCTTGACGGAGGTTGGAGGCGTGGAGGAAGTTCTCGAAGAGGATCCGTGGGGTGCTCCAGCCATCGAAGATAGACTAGAAGCCACATTGTTGGAAGAGAAAATAAAAAAGGTTGTAGGATTAGTGAAAGGTTTAATGAGGAAAATTGAGGTCTCAGAATAGTGAGGTAGGCAAATCTGGACAGAAAAGTGTATGTCTAGAGTGGGTAGGATAGTTTTACTATTGAATCTTTTTTGGAGTTTTAATACCACAATGATAGCCCATTGAGGGATCTGAAGCGAAGAACTGTCTAAAACCTTGACGAAATATCAATCTCTGCCGCAGCAGGAAAATCGTTTGTGCTTGCGATGTGCAATGAGGATAATGACAATAATCTATTGAATTTCCGGCCAAGACTCCCATCTCAAATGGTCTTTCGTTCTTCATCCAACGCCTTTTGCTGGTCGGTACGAGTCACTACAGGTTTAACTTCCCCGCCGGTAGCAGCTGATGCTTTGTTTGCTGCTTCGCCAAACAAATTTACGACCAAGTCTCTCGCACTGGCAAATGCACTTGACATTTGTGGAAACACGTCGAGGAATGTAGGTCCTTCCGAACGGCCAGTCGTACTTTTGTATGCTGCTGACACGATGTTCCGAGATGTGCCGGGATAGAAGTAGCTGAAGGCAACGAGCGCGAACGTTGCTGGGGTCGCGCTGCGATACAGTAGGCTCCCTGCAAATTCAATCATTGTGAGCTTTTACCACATCGGCTGCAATATCGACGCATCAAGCAGCTTACGGTTTTTAGCGAGAATGGAACCTGCGAATCCCGAGAGCGTGACATAAATTGCGCCGGGAAGGAATGGCTCGCCGGGGGCGATGTACTTTTTCGTCGTGCCTACAAACAACATGCGTCACGTTGGCCACCCCAAACCTCCTTCCACGTTCCCTCTCACCAGTAACTTGTTGCTCTAAATGAATCCACTTGTCTACGACCGATTGTATCTGAGCTCTCGTTGTTGCGAATTGATTGGTAACAGTGTGCCGAGTCTACGTGGAGTCAAGTGTCAGGTCTTCTTTAAAAGTAACAAGGAATCACGCCGGTTGACGGCCGTCCGTGGGTCCTCACCTGACGAATGGCTAACTCTAGTTGCGTTGGCTCTTCTACTGGGACAAACTCTTCTTCAGAGTCATCATAGATACTCCGTTTCTACGGTAGCAACTCCAGTTACGGATGGAACATACAAACTACGTCCGAGTGTCCCATTGCTCGACGCATGCACACGCAAACTGCAAGAAATCGTACCGTTCTTGGGGGCACATATGGCTTGGCGGTTTCACCTTCCGTATGCACGACCATCATAGTGCCCATGGCTACCGAGAGTATCCCTCCTGAGACTGCAAAGAAAGGGGCGGTTCGTCGCTAAATCGATACGAACAAGAGGTCAGCAGTTTGCTTACAACATGGTACATGATGGAAAGATAGTACTGTTGGTGTATTCACTTTCGCAGCAGGAATGCTACGCACATTTCTGACAAAGATGGATGCTATAGGGCGCATCTTGCTGCTTTGAGAAACCAACGCACTCACGCTAAACGATGATGAATCGTCAACTTTACTGTGCCGCACGTTGCATAGCAATAACCAGGTAGAAGCTGTCGATAATGTTTTGGCTTTCCATCTGCCCATGCGATAGCCATGGAAGGCATTGGGCGCATTTATCAACTTGGTCTGCCTCTTTACAGCTTGAGAAATACGTTGAGGTCCAAAACATTGCGTTTTCAAAGAGGTTTAAGATATAAGTTCAGCCCGTTCTCCACGCTTAGCCCACCCTCGAACGCAATCACCATTGGATACAAATATCTTGGCAAGTCAGTGTCCTACTCGGCCGCATTGGAATTGCAGGATCAGTTAGTTGCAAGCCGTACAAGCTATCCCGACGTTGGTCCCGATGCGGCGCACAGTGTGAACGTACTATTACTTTTGCAGCATTCACCAACGTACACGGCGGGTAGACGCGTTCGGAACACGGACGCAACTGAGGGTAGAAGGTTGAGAGCTCTAGGGGCAGAATATTACGAGGTACGTAGTTGAAAGATTGTATTATGCCATTCATTGATCAATTCCCCTCTTTACGTTTACAGACACGACGAGGTGGTCAGACGACCTTTCATGGTCCAGGGCAATTAGTTGGATATCCGATCCTAGATCTAAGGCAATTCGGTGTGAGTCTATATCGTCCAGCCTTGCGGGCACCGTGACCCGTCCTGGAACCAATTCTTTGAACCCTAGCTTGGGGTTCGTAGTTATGTCCAACGATTAGAACGCTTTCTCATTCTGACCTGTGAGGAATGGGGTATCGCTGCAAGCACAACCGAGGACACGGGTGTATGGGTGACCGACAGGAAGATTGCTGCACTTGGCATCCAAGTTCGAAAGCACATCACCAGTCATGGGTTTGCTTTGAATTGCAACACTGATCTGTCCTGGTATAACCACATCGTGCCTTGCGGTTTGTTGGACAAGGGCGTAACATCCATCACAAATGAGATTGCCCTGAAAAACAATGGTAGGATCCCATCAAATCAACTTTGATGTCCTGTACTCGGCACCAGCTGACCTAGAGCAATAATAGGTGAAGCTGACGTGAGTGTGGAGACAGTTATTCCTCATGCCGTCAAAGCGTTTGGGGATGCCTTCAGTGCTCCTATGTTGCCTTTGAGTCAAGTTTCAAAAACTTTGGATTGTGAGATAGATGCTTTCTTGGGGAATCAGACCTAATTAACCCTTCGTTTGCCTGTGACCCTTTTACCGTTGTTCTGTGGCCTCGTTACCGTCGTCCTGTGGTACCTACAGAAATTGATCCGTTCTTCCTGCACTATTTGCTTTTCATCGTTCCTCCTCATGGACAATTGCTTGTAAAATAAAATCCGTTAATAATTTTTGCAAATAAAAACCATTTTGATGGCAAGAACGCGATGATCGGCTACAGTGGCCGGTCAGCAAATCGGACCAGCGACAGAAAGCCAGGACCAAAAGCTTATAAAAAAAAACAAAAGAGGAGCTACATGGAAAGGTATAAGTTTAAGCCTTTCCTCTCTTTGCAGTAGCTGTCGGGAGGTTGGAACTTCACATGGTCATGGCCCGTTGGGTGACGCTCATTGTTGTGACTTTCCTTCTCTCGGTGCAGGGATCGCCTGTCCCTAACAAAGCTTCTGCGGCCACCCCTTCACCAGTCGGGAATTTGACTGGTACTTTTGTCGCAGATCTCCGGCAATGTCAACGACCTCGAGCTAGGAACGCGACCTCAACGAGCCCGACGAGGGTCTCGGATCTTCGGCCAGACGATATAAAGATTTTTATGACCTTGGGAGACAGTATTGGTGCAGCTTTGTTCTCCAAAGTATGTCTATTGAAGCTGCGACTGGGGATGCAATGGAGTTACTGATTTGTTCTCCCGTAGGGTTGGGGAAACGGCGCTCCTTCATTGATGGAAAATCGAGGATGGTCGTATGCGTCTGGCGGAGGGCCTAATGTCTCGAGCCTTGTCAATTTTTTCAAAGTGTTTTCCCCGTCGGTGCGAGGTGAATCAAATGGAAACAATATAATTCGGCCTTGCTATGGACCACTGTGTTTGGACCCCGAACTTACCTACAAGAAGGACTTTGGTTATAACTTGGCACTGAGTGGAGCGTTGGTCACGAATTTGGCCGCGGAAGTGGAGGTTTTGACTGATATAGTACGAACTGATCCCGACGTAAACCTGCAAAACGACTGGAAGGTATGAAAGTATGCGGACGCATGATGTGTCGCTGTTGTCGCTGACCATTGTGCTACCGTAGTTTTTGACTGTTCTAATCGGTACATGACAATGTGCTTTTGTTTGATATGTATATACAACTAATCAACACAAAGGGGCGAATGATCAGTGCTTGTCGTGCGCAAACCTACTCCCCACCAGAAAATACGAAGAGGAAATTCGCAAGACAATCGAAACCCTGCGGAAGAACTTCCCTAGAACTGTCCGTATCCGTGCTTTCGAATTTGTCTCTTTCAAACAGAATATAAATGATTGACCTCTCAACGGCTCTCCACAGATTGTACACTTCTCAACCATATTCAAAGTGAGCGGACTGTATCAGTATAACCGCGATCGCGAGTATTGTCGAAAACTGCGTGGGTTTGGAGGAATAGTCGAATGTCCTTGCGCGTTCGCGGGTGGAGATACAAGGATCGGCGGCTACATGCGCTCACTTATGGATAAGGCAGCTGATGCATGGAATGGTAAACTCCATCGCATCGCCAAGGACTATTCCGGGAAATATGAAGATTTTGCTGTTGTCGTAGATCCAGGATCAGGCGGCATTCCAGTTGTAAGTAACAAAAGCCGAGTTTCATCTACCCCAGTAATTCGTCCTGTCTCTGTTATGCCATGACAATAATTTATATTTCACTTCGAAGGACAAATTTGGACAAGACTATATTTCCTCTATCGATTGTTTCCATCCCTCAAGCAAAGCCCATGCGATTTTCGCGCGTGCATCGTGGAATAACTTGTTCCTCCCAGCAGAGCAGAAAGCCCGCGCTTTCGAGCTCGACGAATCTATGATGCTTTATTGTCCAACAGAGGAGGATCGGATCCAGGTGCATTGATTGTTATCAGAGAGGATAGCTAGATTTAGCGCATGCACGTACAGAAATGTCAACCCTGCGGTAGACGCATATTAGAGCAGGATCGCTTAGATCTCATAGAGGACTTTATAAGTACTTTTATGACAAACGACCAAGTGGGCGAGGGTGCAGCAGACCGGGCGATATTTATTGGATGGTAAACGTGGAGATCTTTGGTCTCGAAATCATCGTGCATGACAAAGCCATCCCATTGTATCAACTCATAAGACCTCAACATCGTAGAGTTAGATCGGCTTAAATACAGATGGGCATTCCACCACAATGTAGTCTTATCAACAACACCTTGCTAGCGGCATCACCTCCGCTCTGACCATGAGAACAGTCGTCATTCTGGCAACAGAGCCGTAGGTTTTCTCATACTCTATGCCGTATTTCTGTTCAAAACCACGAACGACAACTGTGGTTTTGAAGTCATCCACAAAAACGACTTCGCTTTTGCCGGCAATCTCCTGGCTCGCCTGCCCCACTTTCACGCTGCCAACCGCACTCTACGCTACCTCAATGGCAGGCGAACGTTTGGATTGCATTACCCCACCGCTGGCGGATATGTTTTGTTTTCAACTTGGAAAACGTCTCCTCGGACGAGTTCAGGCGGGCGGACGGTCCAGTCACCGGCTACGTTTTGATCCAATAATCTCCCGGGAGAACATCACAATTGTTGGAGGCAAGTTCAGCATGGACAGAATCATCTCGGCAATAGTTTGCGTAGTGCGTAGTGTCGTATCTAGTACACGCCGTCGCCGCAGACGTCTGCTGTCCTTGTAGCCACCTTTGGTGAGTTGATTGTAGGCAATGGCCGGCATCTTGATTTCTCTAAATATAGTTATCAAACCATTTCCTAGTGTCATCATCACTTGGCTATGTTCGATGATAATTATAATAGATAAATGGTCAAATATTTACTAGTAGGCTGTTATGATTCGGGATCCAAAGTTTTGTCTCGGCTCAAAGTTATGTTCAAGCAAGGATATCAATGTTTTCAGAGCTACATTTACTGACATCCTCGGCATCTTTCAGATGTTGTATCATTGATACCGGACTCTCGACCATTGATCCCATCTGCAGATGGGTGCCATTCTAAGATAAATAGTCGATGCCATCAGTGATCACCCCCATATGGTGCCTCATATCTGGATCAAATTCACCGCTGTTCTAAAGAACAGGTCTGACACCTGATTATCGTGTGACGGGGATTGGCACTGATTTTCCCTCCTCAAGAATAAGAATCGTGATAATCATGAGTTTTAATGCCCATAAGCAGTTTCAGCACCGACCGCAGAGATATGCCATTACCCTTGTCATATTATAATACATTATCGATCTATTTCAACAGTATAGTAACAGTACATCATAACATACTAACTCCGTCGCTGGCCCAAGGACAAATCTCAACTCGCCAATATACGGAAAAAGTACTGGACCTATAATATTCCATGAAAACATCAATTGACGTAAGATACCAAACGAATGATGACAGCTTTACCTCAAGAACGCCATCTTCATCCAAATCTGTGCAATGCACAGCATTATGAATCTGATCCATGCCGAACTTTGCTCGTAGGGAATTTGGTCGAAGCACGCGGCTAAGCTCTGGATCCATGGGCCCGCAAAATTCGCGAAACTCTGATACAATATTTGGCTTGCCTGTTATCTCTCTGTTTTAAAGTCGACGACACCGTGAAGCTCAGTGATAAGAAGCTTGATGGTCAAACAATAGGAATATACGTACAGTGCGATGACGGGACCAGATGTCAGTTGGTCCAACATGTGCTGCCGGTTTCCAGAATATCAGAAAAGCACATTGTTGCTCGTGACGTCTCTCTCGGAACTCACATGGTATTCAGATATTACTCCTTTATACACCTCTAGAAATTCCTCTGCATTCGGCTTGTCCAGCCGGAATAGCTCCATGTCTGTGACGTTGTATCCTGCTTTCGTAATTTCCATTATGATTTGACCCGTGAGCCCTATATTGTAGTCAACATGATAAGGACGGCGCGCTATCCAATGACCGCATAGGTCAACATTAATTGACGAAATACCATCATTAACTGCATGTGGCCGAATAAGTGCCAGAGTACAATCTTGGAATCTGGCTGTTCTCGCGAGCTGAGAATAAGCCGACTCGTTGAAAATGGCGTCGACGGCCTGTTTTACACCGTCCGGTGATGACGGTACATAGACTCCATTTTTATGTCCATTCTCTCCATAAAAGGCTCGAAGTGACGACGGTAGCGATTGTTTAGCGTCTTGTACAAGTTCTGGTCCTGCTTGGGACATGGCCAGTAAGAAACTTGGCTTCCATCCGCGGGCGGATGCCATTGCTAACCTGCCAAATCTCGCAAATCGGAAATTGCGCGAGGCTTCATTAGCTCCACCGCCAATGCACGCCCGCATTCCATTGATGATAGGATATCGCTGAAAGGATGCGCAATCAGCATGGTCCGTGGATGGCACCAAAACTAATGATATAGACATACACACCTGTATCCAGGCTTTCCTGACAGCTCGCCTTTAACCATTTCTTCAACTTGTCGTCGAGTAAGTTGAACCATACGACATCGACAAATTATGAAGTCCTTCTTTAACAGCGTATCCAGTATTTCTCCCACGCGCGATATGGCATGTGGTTTGATAAAGAGCATTGTTCTACCGAGTCATCAAATATGTGCACATAATATTGAATATATGACTACTAGTGCTCGTGTGCATGTATGCGGACGGAAAGTACCTTTCCATCCGCTGCTCCAACTGAGCTCTAGTGAACTCATCCCCGTATCCTCGGACAACCAGCTGCCGGGCATTCACAACGACAACAGCCCCGATGTACAAATTTTGCAATTTAGCGTCAACTCTCGTACGGCTGAGAAATGTACGTCGTTGTTTGACATCGTACTGTGAGACAACAGCGTCAGACCAAGATGACTTCAGGCATCGTCACCAGGATCAAAACACCACCATTTCTGCCGTCTGATCTCCTGGGTAGAAAAACAGCTGGTACGACCGGGTAATATCTGCATGCACATCGTGCCAGTCTACTACAAAGCAGTAGCGGTTATTGCTTTCTTCTGCTGTTGCGGCCATCTTGCTGTTAGAGCAAACGAGGAATTGCATCGGGTCGGAGTCGAGTTTATGGTACCGCGAATTCTTTTTGTCACGTGATTGCATCTTGTAAATTGCTTGCTTTCGAGAGCTTATTGCTCTGCTTTCGGTGGGTTTGGGGTGCGCATGTGGCTATCAATCTCCAGTCGAATTGGTTCAGTTCGCCCAGTCCGTTGTATTATAGTTTCTGCTCTCTGCGGCTTGATACCTCGCGTAGCCAGAATCAGTGCGGCTCGATACAAAATGACCGGAATTCCGTCCATTGTCCACCAGGCACCGAAGCGAACTCTTGAAGACTCTACAAGCGATAACACAAAGCGGATAAAGCTGGACGATAATAGTGGAGAAAGCCCATCGACGGGCATCTCTTTTGCATCTCCGCATATTGGGGACATGGTCGACCTTGTTGCGGCCCGCAAACTTGTCACGGAACAGGACGTCGGCATTACAGCCTTTGTCGATCCATCTATTCCTGGGTTTACGGGTATCTTGAAGACCAGGTAGTTGGATTACGTGTTCTGGTGTAGCGTTTGGCTGGATCTGCGCCTAATCAATTCATTAGATTTACGGATTTTCAGGTAAACGAAGTGACACTCGATGGTCAAATTGTCCATTTGCAATCAACTGACCCACCTCAAGATATAAACAAAGCTGGGGATGAGGTACTGTGTCTTCAGTTGAGCCTCACCGTGGATTTAGCTGACGCTCTGCCTCTAGGCCAAGGAGGAGGTGAAGGACGAGGAGCAAGGTTTTGCTGAGCTTACTGAGCTCATCCAAGACACGGACTTCATCGCTTCCTTCAAAGGCTTAATTGATTCTCTCAAAAACGGTGCGGTCCCTGCTGAGGAATCATCTGTAGCGGTGACGGACGGTAACGAAGACGGGGATGTGAAGAATAATGATGACACCGAACCTACAACAGCAACAAAAAGCACGCCAACGGGTTCGCTGACATGCAACATCAGTGATAAATCTGTTCGACGACAAGTGCACATGATCATCAAGCGGCATTTCGGAGATTTGATAGAAACCCAAGGGGGCGAAAGTAGTATTGTATTTGTGCCGCAAGGAAAGGACTCTGGAAAACGGTCGGACCGTCGTCAGGGCAAAGGTACGGTTCTGGTTTGGTTGGAGTACCTGAATAAGTAGTAAATTGTTTCCAAAAGGTCAGAAGAAGGGCTGGAACAAGCGCGGGCCTACGAAACGAGATTGGGAGGCGCGCGGTGGACAGTATTGTGAGTTTACGCTTTACAAAGAGAATAAGGACACGATTAATGCCATCAACATGATCGCAAAAACGTTAAGGTAAGGTCCGTTATGTGGACTCTGCTGGATGCATTTCTTTAATACTCTACTTCCAGGGTGAACTCAAAAACATTCTCATACGCGGGAACGAAGGATAAGCGTGCAGTTACAACACAGAAGATTACCGCTTGTCGGGTGAATGCCGAACGACTGAGTCATTTGAATAGATGCCTGAGGGGAATGGCATTAGGTGATTTCAGGTCCGTTCTTCCAGGTTCCACGAAAGCCATAAACCTGGATAGTGGGCTTACATCATAGATTTAGATACCGACCGGATCAAATCGTGTTGGGTGATTTGAGCGGAAATCACTTCAAAATTGTGCTCAGGTATATCTGAAAGTTTGATTGCACGTTGTTTGACCCGCGAGAAGCTCATAATGAACATCATCAGAGAAGTTCAGATGGAATCACAGTTGATGTTAGAGAAGGCCATGGAATCCCTCCGTTGTAATGGCTTTATCAACTACTTTGGTATGCAACGATTCGGTACCCGCTCCACACCCACATACGCGGTAGGTATCTCCTGTCTCAAAGGTGATTTCGAGAAAGCAGTGAATGAAGTCATGGACATCAAAGAAGGGGGTGCGTGTTCGCCCGATCATTTTTTCGTAACGACATGTAGCTGAGCACCGCCTATCCATTTGTGCAGAGCGAGAAGAGTTTGTAAAAGCACGGCAACATTGGAAGGAGCATCGGGATCCTGAGGCGGCGCTGGAACTATTCCCGAAGGCTTGTCTAGCGGAACGCTCCATTATCGGCTTCTTCAAGAACACTGGTAGATTAAATGACTATCTCAACGCGTTGGAAGCTGTGAGTAGCGTTCGCCAATTGTGACGCAAGTTCATCTGCTTATAATGATCTTCAGATCCCGCGAAATCTGAGAACTCTTTATCTACATGCGTATCAAAGCTTGGTATGGAACAACATGGCATCTGAAAGGCTACGCATGTACGGTGCAAAACCGGTTCTTGGCGACATTGTTGAGCTATCGGGACAAGATGATAGCGAAGAGTTGGACGACTCGACAGCGGATGGACTCGGTAATGAGGATGCAGTCGCCGCATTGTCAGAATTGGAAGCAAAGAGCAAGAAACGTGATGTCCAAGTGGCTATACTCGAAACGGACGAAGATCTCACAAAGTACACCATGGATGACGTAGTGCTGCCACTCCCTGGACACTCGGTGACATATCCAGCTAACGAGATCAAGGACAAATATGTAAACTTTATGGCACAACATGGACTTGATCCCCATAATATGGTCAGAAAACAGAAGTAAGTTCTACGACGCCCCTGAGAAGTGCCACTCGTTGCACCTTCTGAATGACATGAGACTGATTGTCGCACGTAGGACATTCAGTTTACCAGGATCTTATCGAAAGATCCTCGCGAAGCCGAAGCACTTTGACTGGTATGGCCCACGCAGTAATCCATACTCCTTTGCTACTTCATTTCTCTTGACTGTCACTCGCCAATATGTAGGAAATTGCTCCGATATGATGATCCGGAGATGGACTTGCAGTTGACCGATATGGACCGTGTAGCCGGAAAGCCAGAACCAGAATCTAAGGATGGTAAGGCCACTGACACACTATCTTATGTGGATCTTGTGTTGTAAAATCTGGTTTCATCCACAGATGGGAAGCGAGTGGCGGTCGTGCTTGATTTTACGCTCGCATCTTCACAGTACGCGACCATGGCTCTCCGGGAATGTATGAAAGTTGATACCACCTCAGCACATCATGAGCAGCTGGCGCAGTATTACGGATCGCAGAGAACGCAGACGAAGGAGACGGTCGAGAGCGTTTAATGCCATTGAACAGCGCTAATTGCATTTATCACGTGAATCTCTGTTGACATTGCTATTTATTTGAATATAAGGATAAAGATAATCAGCAATGCCGACTTCGAGCATGGCTATACCGGATGGTAGTGTCGCTCAACAGTCATGACGTCGTCTGCCTACTGCCTGCCGTGCCGCAATTTACTACACCTCAGAACTGGCCCGTGCACTTTTCTGCCAATGCTCTAATTTGTCTATTCCAATTCTCCTTAGCTTCCGATGACTTTCGTCGCCAGTCTGGTACACTTATCGCCTTTCCAAAGAAGGAAACATTTGAGTCGGGGTTACGTTGGTAGACGAGTGCGTAAGGAGATGGAGCGCGGGGAGACAAGGAGGACGGGACAAAAAGTGACTAATTACATGCGAACTGTTTAGCAATTACGGACAACTCAAAATACGAGAGCACGGGCTCTTCGCACCTGGTCTTGAATTTCTACCGGCAGGTTCTCCTCGACTGTCCGCTGCATTTGTCGAAATGAAGTCCGTGCATATCGGGTATCTTCCTCAATACGAGAACTGATGAGGTGGTATAAGGTAGCGCAAGCCAGAAGGCCGGACGTCAACGGCAGAAAGAAAGGCATTGAAACGCAGGATGGAAAGTGCAAAACCAGGAGAGAAACAGCATGCAACCTGCTCATGCCGGCCTACAGAACACCATGGCAACAGCAACGTCACGTGGTTGAACCTCGTAATCTCAACTTCTCTCCGCGATTTTGTGAAGGATGAATGGCACATACACAAGTATCTCGTAGAACTCAAGTAAAAAAACCTCACAGTCCATGTGCTTTCTCTACTAGGCCTTCAGTTCCAGGTTCTGCCGAAACTCAATCGTTGCTGAATAATCCGGTATGGCGCGATCGCTTCAAGCTTCAGTGCATCGCCCGAATAAAAGAATCTCGGGACGCTGAAGTTCGGAGGAGGAGGTTTGCTGGACATAGCGGTCCTTCGGAGAGGAGAGGAGAACCCCAATGGAGGGGTGAAGAGATTGCTCCTGTGGGACAAGTGGTGAGGCCTGCATTGCCCTTGTTTAAGACAAGCTACATGTGCTCAGACATTTCTTCCCAAGTCGACCCGTTCCTTCGCCGAAGGCCATTGTCTGGAATATCATATGGAAGCAAGTATAGAGAGTAGAATTCCATTTGAGCATGAGGAGGGCACAATACGCGAACTGTCAACACCAGCAACCGACGAACCATCCTCCTCTTTATGGAACGATGAACTGGTAGCCGCATATAACAGCTCATTGGTGCATGGGATCAACCCCGATGAAATGATGACGGAATCTGAATTGCCAACCGGGGTGGCCTATGTCACGAGTCAGGCGCAGTGCATTGTGTGTCAGCGAGCTTCGTTGATTTTGGAATCCAATGCGATAACATGTCCTTCGTGTGGTCTGCGGATAGACTGTCGCCCAGACACCGCTTCGATTGATAATTTCATTGCTCACGTTAGACAGCTATGCATCAATCATGAGTAAGAGGGCCGCACCGCTATCGTCTATAATAGTCTTGCTTGCTCACCAAGTAACGTATATATTATCCAGGCAGACATGCGCTGGTCATCCACTATTCACCTATGATACTGAAACCGGACTTCTCATTCTTTGTAGTATTTGTGATGCATATGAAACTGTCGGTTGATGGAAGTGATTGATTAGAATTTATGTATATAGTGCATGAGTAAAATAGATAGCCCGTAGATGCTGGCACACATTAAATATAGGAGATGCAGGAATGCCGCAGACGTTACATTCAGTCAGGCTGATATGGTGGGAGCATCGTTCTCTTGTTCATCAAAAAACGTTGGAATAATCTGATCGCGAATGACGTAATCGTCAGCGTAAGCCCTTCTGACGATATCAGATGCAGCACCAATCATGAAAACGATACTGCCAACACCCAGCTAACGACACACCGATTCACAAAGGGTCTTGATCTAGTACGTTGTGATTCCGTAAACGGAGGAGAAAGGAAATGTGAGTTCATTAGCCGTCGGCAACAATTTAGAACCTCTTTGATGGAAATGGCTACTGAGCAGATTCCATCGATTCTGCTGGTGTTTCTTACGTAGCCACATGGCTCATATCCTGCCCTCCACATTGTCCTTGTTCTGAATGAGCATCGATTATCTTTGAACTCTCTGCAGTTCTAGGTATAACCTTTCATGTCTTCCTGCCCGACTTTCACCGATGGACCTGTCCTCTCACTTTCCGATATTTGGCGGTCGTGTGGGGTCTTACATCCAGTTGTTGTGGGAACTTTTGGATTCTTTGTATGTGGCTCTTTGTTCTTGTATGCATCATCATGTGGATGCCTCTGATTGCGTCAAACACACACCTACACACACAGTTCCTTTGGGGGACATTCAGACTGTCTGGACCCCGAACGCTCGCGAAAGTGACAGTCACAGATTTCCTTGCGTCGATCACAATCGGGTCGACATTGAGTCGCATGTTGACTCAACCGGATGTTAATTTAGTTAGAGTGAGTGCCGTTGTGAGATACATGTGCTACACCCAATTTGTGTCCCTTACGACGATGAAGGGCACCATTTCTCTCACAGTCATCCTCGTGCTGGAATTCTCCTTTACGTTTCTGGCTGTTCGGCTACCTCAATTTACGCGTATTCTACGCAATCCTGTGCGTCTCCTGGTCTACAATGGATCGTTCATAATGCCTTCGATTCACGCCAATCGGTTATCTCCTGATGACATCTATGGCGCCCTTCGTCAGAAGGGTTATGCAACCGTTTCACATATTGAGGCAGTGTTTCTCGAACCCAGCGGAGAATTTAGTATTATCTCGATGCAAAGTCTGCGGCAGGGAGGCAGATATGAAGCCTTGATGGCTGTTCCCGAGTACCGAAGGGTGAGGGAGGCTGATAGTGATAGGGATCAGCTAAATACTGAAACAGACAAGAGTGAGGAGCTTGCTGGGCCCGACGTTGAATCAGCGCAGACCTACCGAAACTTATCGGAGCCTATTGATACCTATTTCAGTTGGAAAAGTTCGCAGAGGAACAAAAAGAATCATGTGGGTAGTAGACGCGAGGATCTCCAAAGGGTAGGAGCTGAGTAGAGTGGAATGGGAGTTTTGTGTATATGTAACATGAGGCGTCAGCAGAAAGACTTGCCTTTCGCTCATGCTATTAACTCATCAATCTGTTCATAAAATCCGTCGTTGGAATTACGCTTTAAGTACAGATCGGAGTAGCCGCGTGCAGTAAGCTCGAGCGCTACTCCGCACCTTAACGAACGTTCATGAATACAGACACACCTTCAACACAAATCGCCAGTTAATTTAAGCTGATCGACAGATCAACCTTGACAGGGTAACATAGGGGAGACCACAGCCCATGGATAAATGGCCTTCTCTCTCATTCCACACTAGCGACCAAGAGGCGATGACATCTACCACTGCACTCAGAGGAAAGCAGCGGTAGCAAGGACCTGGAGATCTTTGTGTAAGATGCAGCCAGGACGGAAACGTTAAGGTTTCGCTAGGTGTTGATCAGTAATCGGGCAAATGTAATATAATACACTCATAATTCATCAATCTATTGCAGAAAACGAGTACAAACACGGTCTTCATGAAAACTACAATGGAATCATTAGCCAGGGTATGCGCAATCGTCACAACTTTGGTTATTAGTTGAGGCTTTACCTGTTGCAGATACTGGAGAAATTTGATATTGATTTGAAGGTTAGTATGACCTGCATTAAGAGGTAAACCCAGCCTCTCCAGCCCGAAATGCTTACCGATTCCGCTACGATACGAGCTCGTGCATTCAAGCTCAGCTTCATTTCACTAATCTCCTTATCAACTTCCTCCATGAACTGGATAATAAAATCTACTAGCTTGTGCTTATACATCGTTTCTGTATGGTGGTTTGTCACCAAAAAGCTAATATCATACCCCTATTCATTGCGTGTATTGAGATCCTGCACTATTCACTAGGTCCCATCATATGAGAACGTACCTCCACAGGTTTCCTCCTCAAGATAAAGAAGCTCTCCGCCCGCAGCATCAAAAACCGGGTAAACTTGTGGCACAATATTCGCTCAATTTCATCGGCTTGTTTGACCTTGATGCTAATTCGGAGGGAATTGATCGATCCTTCGATGAGAACTTTTTCGTTTTCGTTACGGCTAATGACGACCGGGGTTAAGAGAACTTCTGAGGATACTCTACAGATGGTGACAGACGACGGTTGGCGCTACATGCAAGAAACAACGGACCTTGGCGGCCTGTGAAAGAACTGGCAGTTTAAACAGGCACTCACCTTGCTTCGACCTCAGGCTTATTGTGCCTCTCGACTACTTGTGATGAGAAGTTCTCCAGACACATTGCTGCGGTCACTGTTGACCGTACTGCCGAAAGGTACGGGCGAAGAGTGTTTGACTAGATTATAAAGACAACTGTGCGTCAGTCCTGTCACAAAGTGCAATCGCCCGGGAAACGTCCTGTTATTAAAAACTACATTGCGCTTGCTCTTCACCAACAACCGCAAGCGCGTCCGTGTAGATAGCATAATGATACTCACCATTGTCACTAGGGTAAATGTGCGGTGTTGCTCGATTGGAAACGGAAGACGCCAAGTGCAATCTCGAGAGTTACGCGGTTCCGAAGCACATTACGCCCAAACTCTAGGAGTCACGTGATTACCTTTGCCTTTGGGCCTTCCTAGTAGATTCAGTTCAATTCACGCTCCCAAGCAAGGGGTGCGAAAGAACGGCGTACTGATAGTAAGAGGTCTTGCTATCTACTGCTGCTGCAAGGAAATGTATCAAGAAAAGGTCTGCCACCATGTACAGTAACAGGGAGTGTCGGGAACTACAGAAAACGTATCTAAAAATGAAAGATCCGCCCCTCGAAGTCTTCCCTTAGCCTATCGCCAGAAAATAGAAGAACAATGTGCAAAATCCAATAGAGCTGCTTCTCAGGCCCATTTGGTGCCGTTGTCACTGACGCTGCTGCTCAGCGTCCTTTATCTCTCCTTCACGCTTTGTTGCATTTTGAACCTCATAACCGGACATCCCAGCGTCTCCAGCTTCCTCAGCTGAAGGTGAAGGTCCAATTCTCTCCTCATGCTTTTGAAGTTCTGCAGAAAGCCGAAATATAGTCGCTTGCATATCCTCATTTTCCCTATCCAAATTTACGGCAATTCGATCCGCCTCTACCAGAACGCCCAACGTTAGATATGTGAAGAGTGCGTGATCTCGAAATGTCATTTTACCTTCAAGTTTTCGCTCTAACTTTGCCACCATTGCCTTTTGAATTCCCAATGCAGTTTGGAGCTGCTCTACACGTCCTTGACACAGCTGCTTACCAAGTTCTTCGTTCTCTGTTTGGAGTGCCTTCAATTTCGCCACTAGCTTTTTCCCAGTGATGCTTCCGAAACAATCACGTCTTTGCAAGATGATAACAAAATGGGCTTTGCTCGAATCTCAAATTTACCTATAGGGTGTGAATCCTGTTCCAAGAACTTCCCGTTGAAGATTTTCAATTTTCTTGTTTTTCTCCTCCAACTCCTTTCTCATGGCTTTATACACAAGCACCCACGTCGGATCTAATAGTTTCCGCCTCATAGCCTGGATCTCGGGTATCGATTGCTTCGTCAGCTCGTCAACCTCACCCTACGCAGGCAAGTACTGCTATAATATACTCGAAAGATGGCGTACGATGATCAACAGACGCTTACCGACAAATTGGTTAGATCCTGTTGCTTCTTATTCAATGCGAGCAGCAATGCACTCTCTGCCTCATCTTTCTTCGTTATCTCTTCCTGATACTTTGCCAGCATTTGTCGCAGAAGCTTGTTTTCCGTTTGAAGCTCTTCCAGCGAAGGATTCGGTGCGCGTGAGAACGTGCAAGGATCAGAGGTCTGCTTTTCATTGACGTTTACGTTGCTACTCGACGCTGCTGTCTCCCACACGGGTGTCAGCGGGACCGGACATTGCTTAAGCAAACAGAGGTAAATCTTTTTTATCAGACACGATTAGGAAGAACTACATGCCTTTTTGAGCTGCGGTTCAGTGAAGGTATATGGAGGCTCGGGTGGCCCACGCTTCAGGGGAACGCTGACTGCCATATTGTTATCTCTTGTCAAAAACCACAAAAATGCAGAAAAGGTTGCATTTCTGACGTACTGTTCTGCCCGCTAATGCTCATACTCTACGAACGGCGTTCCTTAGAGTAGCGGAAACGTTGGTCTTACTGACAGCTTTGAACGATTTGCTGGACGTAATCATTGATCTGGCACACGTAATCAGCGGATGGCGCAGCGGTCACAGGAACTTCTCGCACTGAATGACATGCTCTACATTTCGGATATTTTCATACAGATTTGATATGGGATTCTCTCAAACGGATTGGGGTGGATTGAGACGTTGGACACACAACCTATCGGATATCAGCATACACCGCCCATGAATTATTGTATTGTATACCAAAAATTATTTATATCGAAAAACCGTTTCTGTAGCTGTCACCCACTTCTTGCAATCCGTCGCGCTAGATAGGTTTTTGCATCAATTGTTTCTGGGGTGTACGGGCCATTGAAAACACACAGCACACGCATTCGCTCGTGATAGTCAAGATCCGGAAGCAATTTAGGCGTAATCAGGAAGTATCTAACATAGGGAAATATCAGAATCAGTCACGTCAAAAACTGCGTTCGCTGACACGATTGTAGGCTTACTGGCTGGTTCCCTCTTGGCATGCGGCGCGAACCATCTCTCCATGCACCATTCGTTCGTTACGGGGATCCATCCCCTGATTTATTTCATCAACCACTCGGAATGGTGTGTGCGAAAGCTCTTGGAGTGCCATCAGGTAAAGAATGGTGGAGACAGACCGCTCCTGCATTGAGGTGCGATTAATCTCTGCGGAGGTAAACAAAGCACGCAGCAGCCACTTACTCCGCCTGATTGTCTCTGACCGGTTAGCAGATTGAGTTTCTCATTGTCCCTGCATTGCTAAGTATGAACAAGAGAGCTTCATGGATCTGAAGATTATAGAATACCTGAACTTGACTAATATATCGATGCCCCATTTGTCATAATCTTCATGTTGACCTAATTTATGGAAGCGTTTAGGACGCTATGATACCGAACATGACAAACGAGGCATCACTCACTCAATTTCACTTCCCCCGCGCATCCAATCTCTAAATGAGTTTTGAACTGGGTTAAAGAATAAGTATTATCGACCCGTGCGACTCACTGACACGTACTGTCGAAAGCCCTGGCGAAATTTCGGCTGATTCGTCCAACCAGCTCTGATAGATCAGCGACCCATTTGTCCTTTTTCAAGTATCTTGTCAGTAACGAAGCCATTAATCATTTTTGATGATTCTCGCAAAGACCTTGATTCGTTGAATTCTGCCTTGCCAGTCACTTAGTTTGCCTTCATGTGTCGCCAACTTGTTCCGTACTCGCTCAATCTAACGGGTGGCGGCTCTAGTGTCTACTCATCGAAATGGAATACGACAAGCCGTCATACCTCTGCATCGCGCCTTTCGTACTCGTCGATAACGCCTGCATCGGTTTGATTGATCATTTCTGCTCGAGCTTGCTGTTCCATGAGCAGTCCTTCCAAATCCTCAAGGGACTTGTCCGTATACTAAGTCAAATCAGTTAACAATCATCGGTGAGGTAGTCGTGGCAGAGATGTACCATAGCTTGGAAGTCCGCCTTCTCCTCGTCAGTCACATCTTCAATCGCAGCCTTCGCTTTTTCTAGGAGCCTCTTCGCCGTGTCTTTGAGGACGAGGAAAGTTTCTTGCGCTACAATCGAAATGAGCCCGAATCCCGTCTGCAGAACATTAGATACATACACCGTTCACCTACCAATTTGAAGCTCAGCTTTGGCTGCAGCAAGCTCATTATCGCTGTCACGCATTAGATTCTCTCGCTCGTTTATCTTCGCTTGTAGCTCTATTTGGCGCACCATGGCGAGTGTTCTTTGATAAAAGATATCCACAGCTTGTCGTTTGATTTTCTTTCAAAAAAATGACCCATCGCCGATTAGCTACCAAGAGCCATATTGAATCAAGGCACAATTACCTGAAAATCCAGCGCCAATTTCGCTCTTTTGACGTTTACCGCCCGCAATTTTGTTTTTATCTCTAAATCTTCCATCTCAGTGGATGTTTCTTCTTTTTCAAAATTAGACAATTGCATTTGCTTAATGCCTAGAAGCATGAGGAATCTGGATGAACATATGATATTCGTTGCTAAATAATCTGCTGCCCCTCTTACCTATGTCCCGCTTCAATTTATCATACTTCATCTTCTGGTGCTGGATGGCTCTTTTTCGCTCCGTAAGCTCGCCCTGACAGGCGCCGAGACGACATTACTCCAAAATATCAACATTCGGGTTCAATATTAATCTGTACCTTCTCCTGTCGAACGTGTTGATCTTTTGTTCGGAGTTTTCCCTCCTCGATACCCATGGTTTTTAAACGTTGAGCACACGCCTCAATGTTCGTATGTAATTGTTCCAGCCCTTCTTCAAGCTGCTGCTTTCTCTCCATATCAACTAATCAAGAACTCAGTTACTCAGGATCCGCATATGAAACATATCTGAAGTGCTAATGACACACCTGACCGAGTCAGGTATCTGGAACCTTTCATCCGTGTTGCTTTGATCGAAACGCTGCCATATGCTCGTCGAATCATGTAATAAATATTCTTGGAAATGTATGCATGCATTCGCCTCTCTCGCTCGATCTCCGCATTGTTGCGCAACTCCGATAGGGTCACTGGCTGAAAGAGAAACGCCAGCGAGATGTTGACACTCGGATTTATATCCCCTTCTGCGACAAAATACACTTACAATCGCGTGAATTTTACTCAATTGACAAAGAGCGGAAAGAACTTGCGGTGGCCCATCAAGATAATCCAACAGATATCCATCAAAGCCCAAACTTTGTATCTGCGACAAGTAAATATTAAGATCGTGAACAAGCCAAATATATATATATTTGTCGACTTACCTCTTCTTTAGGCACCTCTGGCTTCCATGATTCCAATGTTCTATGTGAGAACATGACAGCATTGATACGTAATTTACGTTTGGTGATCAGTTCCTCCGTCAAGAGAATGTAATCTTCCCTCGTCTGGGTGACAAACGTCTACAACAAAACGTCAGGCGAGGCGCTACACTAGGCGGATATTGAATGCACGTTACCGTCATGGTTGATCGTTGGATAGCGGCTTCCAAGGCTTGTGCATATCTTGGGTCTTTCGCGCTAATCTCCAAGCAGATCGGCTCATAAACTTTCTCTTGGAAAAGGTGCATATTGTCTTTCAACCAAGTTGTGGCTTCATAACAATGGCGCTCATCGCGTTTTAGAATCTCAAGCTTTTGATTTCTGACATCATCAAGCCCTTGGAGCTCCTTATATGTGCGCTCTCTCTCCTGCCGATAGCGTGCTGCTTCTTCAGAGACATCTCTTTGCTCCTGCAAAATGCGATTCACACGTTCTGCGATATCGCGGAGGCTCCCGTTTTTGATATCGATTTCTCGCTGAAGTTGAGCGAGCTCGCCACGCGGCTCTTGGCTTCCGCCTTCTTCCTCAAGCAAACCCAGATTTATCAGCTCCTGTTCCATTTTCTGCAGCGCGGACTGCCCATTCGCAATATCCGTACGCAGAGTTTGAAGCTTTTTTATCTTTTCCTTTTCTCGTCTCTGGATTCCGGCCAATGCCCGATGCAAGTCATCGCATTCACCTTCCGCGGCTTGTAGCTTATCAGATTTTCCTTTGAGGCCCTGATTTGAGACTGTCTTCTCCTGGTATTCACCAGTCAGTGTTCTGACGTCCGCATTCAATTGTTGCAATGTGTCTTGCATACGCTCCAGTTCCTGCTTTATTGGCGCAAACCGTTGCTGGAATGCCTCATATCTTCGCTGCTTTTGTTGTCTATCTTCCTTCGCATCCAAATAGTTCAGACGCGCTTGCTCGTACTGGCACCATGGAATCTTCATTTCAAGGATTCGGATATTTTTGAGCACAGTCTCCCGCTCACGGAAACGCGCAACATCGCGCTCAAGAACCGCATTACGTTGTTCGAGGTTTTCGAGATGCTTTCTTTCTTCCGCTAAGGACTGAAGAAGAGGTTGACTGAGAACCACCGGATGACAGACTTTGAATACGTCCCACGTACTGTATTAAGTTTCTTCTCCTCGTCTCGAAACTCAATTAGCTGAGAATGCCACTCAGCCAGACGAGAATCGCCAGCTGCTCTTTCTGTCTCTCGCAGCAGCTCCGGCGGATCCATCTGTTGGGAATATGTAACTTTGAGCTTGATGTATAGCAGTTCAAGTTTCTGCAGCAGTTACCTGTGCGAATTCAGATACTTTTTCTTGGGGCAGAAAAGAGCTAGATGTAATAGGTCAGTAATTTTTATTTTGGAAATGGTTGAATCATACGATCTTACCAGAGATTATCAACCTGAACACTCAGAGATTGCATCTTTTCTCTCACAGTCTTTTCACTTGAATGCTCCCCTGCAAGTTACTGTTAATGAAATAATCAAACCATATCATTTTTTCATGTCAGCTTTTACCATTGATCTTCCACGTACTACTGTTGCCTTTACCCCGTTTGAATAGTCGCTTCACAACAACATTTCCACCTCGTCCACGGCTCTTCAACTCAATCTCGATGGTTGCCTTTTCCTTTCCATCCTTGACGAAGTCTTGCAGCGATTTTTGCCTCCCTAAGGCCTGTCGGGCGACAACGACTTTAGACCGCAATGACGTCAAGAACAATGAGCATGGTACGGTTGACTCACGTCAGGGCGCCCAGCCAATCCGAGTGCAATCGCGCATACAAGGGAACTCTTTCCTGTTCCGTTGGGCCCAATAATCATGTTGAGGTTTGGACCAGGATAGAATTCAACCGAATCATATGTAATGAAATTCTTCAGGCGGATTCGAACAATTGAACCGTCGGGGTACCTGGAACAGAGCTAAGTTATGCAACCCGCTTGAGTAGTCCCACCAAGCGTGGAGCAAAACAAAAACCTTCTCTCATCCTCGGACTCTCGCAGACTGGCCTTTCCGTTCGCTGCCTTTTGTCGTTTGCGCAACGGGCCATCATCCCGTTCCTCCTCCCCATCTGACAATGAACCACCTCGATAAGGCTCTTGCGCACTAGTGCCCTCTTCGTCAGATTCCTCTACAGCTGCAGACGCGGGTTGCTGGCCGTCCGCATGGTTCTGCAACCCGCGGCGGCTGGAGCGGCGTCGGATGGCACTCATGCACTACCCTTTCCCAAACTATATCTATACCAAATCCTGCTAATCTTCACCCTTGTCCGCTCTCTCTGGGGGTGGGCTTGGTTTGCTTTGAATTGCCAGAATATGGAAGAGTTCCTGTCAACGACAAGGTCAGAATGTCTAGTTTTTAATTAAAACAAAAATGGATAAATGAAGAGAACGCGTACGGACAAAGTATGTGATAAGCGGCTGTCATCAGTAGCCTCGATCGTAGAGCTTGGCAGTCTAAACAATTGCCAGCCAAGCCATTCATGATTTCGGAGGAACGGCTTATGCTCACGGATCCTGAGCTGCTGCCGGACGCACGCAGTGTTCCTATTCACAGTAAGCCTAAAGGTAGGTGGCCTGGCACATATCTGTCGTACTTTTCGAGAGTGCAAAAGGGGAGGTAATAACAGCATCGAACAAGAACCACGACCGACTTCTGCCCGCAGTGAAGCTGGTAGTACAAGAAGAGCGGACATAGGCAGGGACTTGCAGAGGAACGTAACTGTCGAGGCTTCGCAGACTGATAAGAAGGCTGGCCAGTGCGCGTTCAGGAACATGGCTGGCTCGGATATTGTTATACACGTTTATGATGAAAACAGAAATGGTATTGCTCCAATACAGTTGATACATTTTTTCGAATCTGTGAAAGCACCCTTTTAAAAGCTCATGCAATGACTAGCTAAAAGGGACTTTTTCTGCAAACGATCCCTGCTGATCGGGCAGATGAGCTACTTCTCCAGTTATCTGTATGACCGCACGGCGGAGGAGAATGTGGAAATCGATGTGCACTGCGATGTGGAAGTGTTTGAATGGCTCATGGCCTACATAACGCGACGAAAGCCGGCATTTGGTGATTAAAGCTCGGTTGGTGAGATTGCCACCTTCTTCCCGCGTTAATCTTTATTAAACGTAAGATAGAGGCGCGGACGGCAATCAGTATCCTTATTAGTTCAAACTTCCTACAGATGTCAGCATTGGAGGACCAGTGCCTGAAATATGTTCATGATCACATAAACGAGATACTAAAAGGTACCTCAATTAGTTTTTGCGTCAAAGTTTGCGGCTCTCATTTCTTTTTCTAGTTCCCATTGACATGGGCTGCTTGAGCAATATCCTCCTGCGCAAGTAAGCTAAATCATGTCAGTTCTTCCACCGGATTGTATTAAATCAGTATCGCGTAGGCTTGCAAGTTTATTCAGCGTCGATGAGCTGTCAACGATCACTGACCCGCGCGATAAAATCTTGAGGTACAAGCGATGCAAATTATGGAGCAGACGGCCGAGAGGTATATTTAACATCATCCTCCAACAGTCAATTGTACTTTACAAAGCTCAGCGAGATGTTGTCATCGGCAACTGGCAATGTTATTCGACGCTGCATACAGTGTGGGAAACCCTACGCACGCAAACAAGAAGCGAACCTCCGCTGCAGGCGAGCAAGTCTCACATTGGACACGCACGGTCGTTTGCACTCTCTACATGAGAGGTTAGCTATTCGTGAAGCGCAACAAAATTCTGATTGAGAACGCTGATAGAATTGTGAAATGGCGCAGAGATCCCCAATTTGACATCAATGAATACATCGCAGGACTCCATGCAGGTGGCCTATCATGGAAGGAAGTGTATTGGAGGTGAGTAGCATGTTGACGAACTCGGTCTTTAGACTGTGGCGTGACCGCTCATCACATTGTTCATCCAGAATTTGGGGAACCCTCAATCATCAGCATTGCACAACCTGCGATGAAATATTTGCTTGCGTAGACTATACTACATGTGCGAGACACACAAGCATAGTTAGCTTTCCACCAGGCGAAGCACTGAAAGGATATTATCCATGTTGTGGAGCGCAGGAGTTGAAATTCAACCCATTTCAGCTACCCAAGGTAGCCTAGCCGGATGGAGACCACCTTTGGTTCACTCTCATATCTCGTTCGCTATTGTTCAGGGATGTCGTCAGTTCACCCACACCCCGAGTTCAATGAGCCATGAGATAAACGGAATATTCCGTTCTCACATGGCGTATATCATTCGCCCCCCAGGCCCAACGGCTGAGAACGATCCGCCATCGCAATGCGTAGCCGCTGCTGTCGAAAATGATTCAATAGCTGGAAGTGAAAAGAGGGTTTCCTCCATGGTCAATACCTTTGTAGATGTTTTCAGTGTGTGGAAGCCACCAGTAGGTTCCTTAGCATAACTTTGTTGTGAGTGACAGGTGAATTTATCAATTACAGGTGCAGGTGTGGGACTTTAAACGCTTCAACTCGAAGGAACAACTCCTTACCGCGAATCCAAACGCTTCCAACTTATCTTCTTCCGGTACTGTACATGGCTCGGATTCGCGGATTTTTGCGGTTCCTCTTGTAAATAGGAAATCACAGCACGCGCAAAGGACAGAAGGTAGGGATCTTGGGGTGTAAACGTCACGGTGCGAGACGCTGAGAACTTGTCTCTGTAGACACAGCCAGGCTGTATGCGATGATCAAACAAGGAAGATTGACCTGTAGGAAGAATCTTGGATGATACCCAGTGTAAAATAGTATAAATATGAATAGAATATATTCAAATGATCATCCAAAGAATGAAAAAATCTACAAAGACACAATCCAAGGGACTATGCAGACCAAAACGAAATTACAATCCAGTTACAGTATATGGTGTTTTGGGCTTTTTGGTAGCCGATGATTCAGAATCCACGTCCGCTAGACGCTTTCGTGTCACTGCCCAGGGTGCAAGACTAGTTCTGTCTACAACAGTTGTCGGCGAATCGGGATTGACATATGCTTCCTGGGCATTTCTTTTGCTGCTCGAGATTGGTATGGTGACCCATGGCTGATCGTCTGGCTCGCTACTTATAGGTTCGAAGCCAACCGCAGTGCAGAGATCATTGGTCCGAATGACTTCCAATGCCGTGGATCTCAATCCCGTTACATTATCCGAAGACAACGGTGTTACCCGTGCTTCAGTTGGCGCTTGGCCACCCGTACAGACGTTTTCGTGAATGGTAGGATCAATGGAAAGTCTGCTTGCAGGTTCGCTAATGCAGTCCCCCAGAGGTTTGATGGCTGCTTCGGAGAGATTTTCTGAAGCAGATGCTGGCGCTGGTGTCCGTACAAGCATTCCCTCTGGTGCGGAAGCACCTACACTCTCTGTGGATGATGGCAAACCTTGAACCCAGCGACCTACAACTTTGGTAGGTGTTTCCACAGCCGAGCACAGTCGCTGGTGTCGTGCGAGCGGGGTGACATTCATTGCAGGCAGCATGCTTCTTCTTAAAGAGGGACCTGTAGTGCCATCGCTTGAAATTGACCACTGACGGCTACCTCCCCGCGGCGTACCACCAGAACAAGCTGTGGGTGAATGTATACTCGTTCCACCTGATAATCCCGACCAGCGTTTCTTTGGTGAAAGATCCTCCGCATTCAATACCTGTAAGGTGACATTAGCCAGGATTACGACGAATGGCAAAAGACCGTGAAACGGTGCTTATTGGAAACATACAGTTTTCAAGAAGTCGCTATGGCTTCGAGGCCAGTATTTTGAATTAGCTCTCGGGGTGCTGCTGCCAACAGTCAGCACCTCGTCCTCGTCATCCTCATTTTCCACTTTTTCCGCGTCGACACCCCCGGGATCATTGTCCACCTTTTTCGAGGACTCGATGTCTCGGTACTTGGCAAGGTCGCTGCTCTGCTGTCGAAGAGGACTCATGCCAATTGCAGATGACCCGTCATCCATCAGCCTGCTTCTTTTGGCGATGCCTTCCATGATCGACGCGCCTCGTTTAAAGGATGATCGCTCGGAGAACGGGGTCGTAGGGTCGTTTATATTCGCAATGGTAGGTAGAGAGCTTGTGGTGTTCAGGTCGTACATAAGGTGAAGATGTCTGCCATGAATGGGTGTCGTAGCGCTGGGCACGTTAAAGGCGGCTGATAATGTGGATGGCTGGGGGGTCGTGAATACACGCACATGGTCCGTATACGCATTTGAAGATTCTACTTTCTCGTGTGTAACATCTTCTGTTGAATGAGCTGCAATTTGTGTACTGGTATCATCCGGATAGCGAGCAGGTGGGCCAGGTGTTCCTTCCGCGGTAGGATGCTTGTGTAGCACGTTGGTAGTTGGCAGTGTTGGTGTTTGGCTTTCTACGAGCACAGGCGCCTCGGAGAATGTCTTGTTGTTTTCAGTAGGACCATTGCTTTCAAGACCGCTTCCGTCGGTTGTGTGCGCAACGACACCAGATTTGCCAGCGTAGGCTGGTGCAGCGAGGGCGCCTTTCGTGGAGGGTAGCTCGGCTGTGGTCATTGTGGGTATATGTAATTGAATGACTTTTACGTTTTGAAATACTCGCGTTACCTTGTGATGCTGAAATAGTCATTTCTGCGTTCGGCTCTTGAGCTCCATCTGCAGGCTGACTTTCTAGGACAAGGAAAGGGTTGTCTCGGTCAGTACGACTGGGCTTGCAGAACCCACTTAGACTTTGTCGTCTGATGACATTAAGGTTAGCATCAGTGTCATCACGGACTTTGCGCATTGTTGCTGAGGGGCGTTGCTCCAATATTACGGTATCTAGGACATTTGTAACGTCACCCTCTTCTTTGGATGTGGCCAAGGGAAGCATTTGCTTCGTTTGACGGGGCGATTTTGGAGGGCGCTGAAGACTTGCAATCAGATTGTCAAGTTCCTGGAAGTTTGCTTGACGCAGCCAACTCTTGTGTATCTTGGATTCAATGTGCTGGACAACAATAATGCCGCCGCGCAAGTTCAGCCATTACAATAGCTGAATCATTTCACAATTGGGACACTCACCTCCGCAAAAACATCATATTTTATGTTGCAGTTTTCGCAGTAGCCCGGGCGGTTGTAAAACGCCTTTCCAGCAATGCGATGGTCCCTACGCAGCGTTTCCTGGGGTCGCTTCCGATCCCTACGCTTCTGAATGTGCGGTTTGTTTCGGGGATGGACGACAAGCTCACGTTGTCCAAGTTGAGTCATCTTGGCATCCTTTAAAGGTTCTCTCTTTGGCAAGACTGCCGTGGATCCGGATATGAGCCCTGAGGCCGCTGAAGCGACAACGCCATGAAGGCGATGTAGCGCGACCTGCCTTTGTAAGTCATTCTCCTCAGTATCACTGGAATGCGCATCGCTTTCGTCGACTAGTCGTAAGGCCATTGGGCCGGCATTCGTCACCTCGTCTTGTCCATCCCTGTCGCTAACGCTAGTTGAACTGTCGTCACTTGCAGAGCTTGGATATCTGACGAAGGCGCACCGACCCTGACGATCTTTGAAGAAGATTATCGGCCATGGGGGATTCTTCGGATCTTTCGCTTCTTTATACTCTTTCATGAGAATAGGCTTATGCAGTTCCAAAGCGTCTTCTACAAGTACGAATCTACTTTTAAATGCTCGGAATGCAGCTTTCTCCTGCTCCGGATCCCTGTTGGTCGAGAGACCGTACAGCTTTTCATCACGGAGATGATCCTGCAATCTACGTGGCACTGTAACTCCGTTGAGGGCCTTAAAAATGCGTACGAGTCCTGAACGACCGGATATACATTAGTAAGTTCAATCACATTTGCAACCCACATTGAAAGTCGCGGCTCTTACTGTCTAGGGACCACACGACAGCGCCAAACTTGCGTGCGATGGATATATTATCTTCATTCTGCTTGCCTCTCGACGCAGAGAAATTGGGAGCCTATCAGACACACGAATGATCAATAAGTTTGCCAATTCGGGAACGGGAACCAAACATTGAATGTACTTGAAAGGCACTAACCCTTCTTCCAGATCTTCAGTTTGCAGAGTGAGATTGTAAGGAAGCAAAGTTAGCGTAAAAAAGCGACAGGAGACAAGGGGGTTGCATACACGTACGGGCTGCCAAGTTTGCCTGGAGACAATCCGCGGTTGGGTGTTGTTTCCTTGGCCCGCACAACACTACCCGTGGTGGCAGAGCTTCTGGATGGCGTTTTTGAGCCATCTCTTTCCAGTGGAATGGGTTTATTAGTGACGAGATGAGTGATGCTTTTATTCATAAAAAGCTCGACCGTCTGGTACATTCAAAGCTGGTGAGATCATTTGAGCTTCGGACACGAAAATGAGAGGTGATCCTTACGCCTCCCAGTTCTTTTATTTGGCGACTAAGATCAGCTGCCACTTTATTATCAAAGCAGTCAAAAAAGAATCTGTAGTTCTTGATTTTGCCTTTGAACTGCGCGAGCGCGACAGCCTTGTCGGCTACGGACTGCGTCGCTGGAGCAGAAGTCCCCTTTGACTTTCCTGGAGTTCTCTTCACAGAAGGGGTACGTGGTGTGGCAAAGACAGTAGTGGAACGCGCCCTGCTTGCGTCGGAAGTGGCAGATTCAGGCTTTTTGGTTTGGGATGGGGTGGCAGGTGTGTGTTTTTCGATCTTCCTTGCGGCTTGGCCGGCGACAGGAGTGTCGCTCGGCCCTTTCGCGCTTGACGGCCATAGCGAATTGGGCTTTGTGGGCCATGGGGGCGTATTCTTACGATAGTCGACAGAGCGTAACGGTGTATTGCGCGCGCTCAAGGGCGGCTTCGCCGCGCTGGTGGGCACTACGGTAGAAGAGCTGCCTCGCGCAGAAATAGAGCTTGCAAAGCCATGAGGGCGGGTAAATTGAAATATTGGCTGCTTGACCTCAGGCGTGTGAGCCATTGACAGGTCGCTTCCCATATTCATTCCATTCCACAGACTTCCCAACGGTGCAGGCGTGTCCACCGTCGTGCGGACCTCCGCAAGCTTCTTACGCGTTGAGCCTGGTTGCACATTTTCACTCTGGTCGACCATGACCGTTGGCCCCTAACCGCGTTTGTTTCCGGCTCGTTCACTGCTACCGAGAAACAAACGAGTAAGTTCTCCGAAATGATGCAACCGGTGATTTTCTGCGGTTTGGCAAACGCACCGGATACTCTCCCACCTGAAGCAAGGGGTCAAGCATCCAAAATAACAAGTACTGCTAACATGTGGACTGCGTTGGCGCCTTCGCTAACGTTTGAATACGCAAGAAAGATAGCAGGCTCGCACTCGGGGCGGTCGCCTTCAAAAGCAGTTTGATCACCCTGACGTAAGCCCAGCCGTGAGGGACCTCTCTTTTTCCAGGGGGACAAACACGTAGGAATGGCACACTCAGTCGGCGCTATTCTGGAACCACAAATATGCCTATAATACGGTCTGCGAAGGCGAACGGAAATGTAGATGGTGCTCAAAAAGGCGGTCTCGTTAAGGGCGACCTACTCATCCTGTCCGGACGTCATTTGGACCAAAATGGTTACATTTGCAATTACCGCGTTGTTCAATTTATCACCTTTTGAATGCCTTCTTGACGTTGTCAACAGTTGAGAGATGATGCTGTAATAAAACGATATCAAATGGCTTCCGACGAAATCTCGGGAGCTCCCAAAGTCACCACCGACCATGAGAACGGCACCTCTCCGTCAAGCGGCGAGAAGAGAAAAAGACAAACAAGTTGGGATAATGAACCTGGCACCGACTCACAGCCGTCCCCAAAAAATGCACGCACAGGTATGCCAATCAATATCTTTCCCCGTCGATCCGTCATGTACTCTCTGACTTCTGGTGCGTGGTCGACAGATGGTGCGACCTTCTCTGAACCCACTACACCAGCCGCCGCTAACCCCACAAGGACACAGCCCTCTACTCCTCAATCACAACCTTCGATTCACCCTACCTCTACCAGTTTAACGGCAGAGCAACGAGAGAGGCTCGAGAAAGCAAAGGCCTTTGCCCGTGAGGCCACACTAAAGGTATTTGACTGTTGAATAAAACGTCTGCTTTGATGGTAGGTCGTGCGCACGCTGACCAGTCCATGCTCAATCGTTGCTGGTCCAGATTTTACAGTCCAAACTGGCCCAAACCCCGCTGGTGATTCCCAACGCAGCCTCCCTAGCCGCCGGCGTAGAAGCCCGATCTATTGCGGTGATGAGCCGCATTTACGTAGGCTCGATCAACTTTGAGCTAACAGAGCAACACATCAAAGCGGTGTTCAATCAATTCGGCTACGTAAAATCCGTGAGCATGACCATTGATCCAGCTACTGGCAAGCACAAGGGATTCTGTTTTGTGGAATACGAGGTACCAGAAGCGGCAGAATTAGCTTTGGATCTTATGAACGGAGCCGAGCTCGGAGGACGGTAAGATTTCCAACAAGACGATCATGGTGGTTCGGGATCAAGGAACTGAATCGGTATCGATTGGTGTAGCCAACTAAAAGTGGGACGACCGAATAATTACAACCCAACTGTTGCCAAAACACTTCCCACACCAATCCCACAACGCCTCTACATCGCCAATGTCAACGAGTTCGTGTCCGAACAGAATATCGAAAGCATTTTCGAAGCATTCGGAAAAATCAAAGGATGTTCGCTGCTTGTACGTACTACAAACCAAACTCTACTTACTCTTTCTGGATCCCAAATCTCATCTTGTTCACTTGCAGCCAGATCTAGTACAACGCAAACACAAGGGCAATGGGTAAGTGAAAGGGTGATTGTGTTTGGGCAGAAGCGCGGGCTGTGCGGTATATGGGGTACCGTTGGGACGAGGCGTAGCGGGTTTTGCTATACTCGCGAGGCTCTTTATGTTGGGAGTTGCCGGTATTGACCTTCCCTGTCGTCCTACGCTTTATTTTTCTTTCTTTCTTTCTTCCTTCTCCTGAACATACCGCCCCTACTTGCATTATATCCGTATTGTCATCCACATATCGCCAGCCGATGGCCCAAGCTTTGTGTGTGACACACTCTGCCATGAAGTCAGCCGTAGGAGACGGGGTCCAACCACCCTTTCCGGCCTGATACATGCTGGACCTTCTATCACCGTGCGACGCCAGTGCAAGCAATGGCTGACCGCGATTGTGTGTTCTTGTAGGTATATTGAGTTTGAGGAGGAAACTGCAGCGATAGCGGCTCTCGCCAGCATGAACAACTTTGAACTCGGAGGGCAACCCTTGCGTATGATGAAGGCCATGATTGGCGGGCCACTTCCCCCTGGTATGAAAAGTTTGGAGACTATGCCACCGGTTCCTGTGGTCGCTACCGTTCCTGCCAGTGTCCTAAATGTGGCTCACAACATCAATAACACGATTGGTATGTGGTTTCCTTCTGCTACTGTGATCGCGAACGACAGGTTTAACGGTTTGTCGATGAATCAGCACAGAAAACCGGCGCTGCTGCAGCAGCTAGGCTCATAAATCCTGCGCTGCAAAGTGCTCTTGCCAAAGTTCAGGCAAGAGTAAACGAAGAGAACGCCGCTCTAGAGGAAAACATGTCCATTAGTGCAAGTCAGCGATATTCGATAATGCAGAAATTGATGAGGAGTGATGGAAGCCAAGAGGTGAGTGTTGTGTAAATAGAGTAGAGATTCGAGTATTATTTGATGCTCATTTCATATGCGTAGGCATCGTCACCTGTGATTGCGCTTCGTAATATGGTTGTGGTGAAGGATCTGGATGATTCGCTGAACGACGAGATATCAGAGGAATGTACAAAATATGGGCGGGTTCTAAAGGTCTTGATTTGGGTAGATCCTGTCAAACAGGCAAGCGATGCCTTGAAGCCAGACGATAATGTGGATATTTATGTTCAGTTTGAGGCGCCAGAAGGTATGTTACCTTTCCAAAATTCGTCGACCACAGGTTCGAGCTGATATGGTTGTTATCTCCAGCGGCGAGACAAGCAAGGGCAGCGTTAGATAAACGCTTTTTTGCTGGACGACGGGTAGCGGCATCCTTTTTCACGATGGAGGAATTTGCTAAATTGGATTCGCAGACAAATGCAACCATCTGAATTTCTATCCGTTTGTTCATTTCATCACCAACATGAAACTGATGCTATTTGCATGTTCGAAACAGTTGAGAAAGGATGCAACTAAATTTACATAACGAAAACTAAACATGTACAAATTGGGACTCAGCTATGCTGGTCTAAATCTAAATGAAACTAATCCAAAATTAAAAATATGTGGAGCGGCTGGCCACACCTGGCTCAGCCAAAAGTGAGTGCCTACCACCAGCGCTGCGAGGCTACCCTCCAGTTCCACCATTCGGCGCCTGCATAACCTAACCAGCCCAACACAAGGATCCACCCAGCGCTTGCAGCTGCCTTTACAGTGCCCAAATTCTTGGTCTCCTGTCCGACACCAGGGGTGAAGAATCCATACGAGAAGACAATCCCACATCCGGCATCTCCTTGAGCTTTTTCAAACTCTTGACAAGATTTCTTCAAACCAGCTGTGACGAGCGATGCTGCAACCAATGCGACAAGAGTGTACATTGATGCGACCACGGCGAATGCAAGAATCACCCGCTTTGCACGAGCCTGGTCTTTGGCCAAGAAGTAAAGCAAAGTACCACCGAGGATAATGGACAGGAGGATACCAAGAATGCCAACACTAATAACATAAAATGAGGACCCACGTTGAAAGCTCCACAAATGTTGGCTGGTCACTTACCCAACAGCAATTCCGCAAGCTGATGAGTCCGCATCGAACAGGCGCACTCCACCCTCCTCATGATAATTACCAACAAAGAGTAGACTACAGATGTGCAGAAAAAACAAACTGTTAGTACAGGGGCCCAAGGAAAGACAATAACCCTCTGAAATTACCAAACACGAGACGGCCCGAATTGGGCTTGGTCCGATATTCCGCCAGTAAAGATGGCTGCAACGACCAACAGCACCACGTAGAGTGCTCCCCACGCTAGGGTCTTTGCATTAATGTTCATCTCGTGCGTCCTTGTCTTTGTTCGGGGGATAATGACCCAACTTGAACCTTTAAAGGTGGAAAGGTGCGAAAGATGGCTTTTGAACCCGCGCAAGTTTTGCTTTAATTGCGGAAAAACGGAAGTGGTCACATGACTAGCTATTGGCATGGCAACAAGAATGCACGTGGATTCAACTTGATCAAAACAAAAAGAAATATACAATTGTGGTTGCAGCACTTGGAAGTTGACATCTGGAACAATGGTATTTGTAAAGGCAGGCATTTGGGGTAGGTACAAGGGAGATGAGGAGGGTCCATAGCATAATATGGATGACAGTTACATGACTCTTGAGGATGGCCATGTATGCGCGACAAACCTGCTGATCTAATCTTCCCACAGGCCTTACAGTTGAGGCTGGCAAAGAGTATTCGCAGATTGTCGATGATTCCTTCTGCATCACAATGGTATGGATCGCTGGCATAACTATAAAGAATGGGACTGCATACAATGAGCTGACGTCTCTTGTGTGGGTAGGCCGCGTTAGGCGCGCAACTTCCTAAAAACGGAGGTCGCACCTCAATCTCTATCAAAATTCATGACAAGGAATTTGCCGTGTGCTCATTGACTCCTGGAAAGATTGAGCAGCAGGTCCTTGACTTGACTCTCCTTGAGGGCGAGGAAGTGACCATCAAAGGCACTGGAAATTGCCCTGTCGATCTGACGGGTAACTACTTGGTTGACCCTTACGACGAATCGGATGACGAGGATGACCTTTCAATGGAAATCGATGGTGAGGGTGAGTACCTGTGCCTCCAGAGTCGAATATCTCTGATTGTTGCTAATGCGGCCCATTGTCGGTCTCCAATAGACATGGACTCTGAAGACGCTGAAGGCTGGGAAGACATGGACGACGACGAGGAGGATGATGATGAGGAAGACGATGATGAGGAGGATGAGATGGATATTGCTGCGCAGCTGGACGCCGCGTTGAAGAGCAAGCGGAAGCTCCCTGAGATCCCGTCGAGCAAAACCACCAAAAAGGCCAAAATTGTGGAGATTGAAGAGCCAGCAGAGGCACCGGTAGCAAAGACCAACGGGACCCCTGCAAAGAAAGATGCTAAAACGGACGCCAAAAAGGACACCCCCGCCAAGAAGGAGGCTCCTGCAAAGAACGCGTCTGCTAAAAAGGACGCCACCACCAAGAAGGAAACGCAGACCCCTAAACCTGAACCCACCAAAAAGGCCGAAACCCCCGTTTCTGCCAAAGCTGTCGCGAAGCAGCAGCAAAAGGAACAAACAGCTACGCCCAAGGAGCAAAAGGCTGAAAAGTCTGCTGAAAAGCCTGCAGAAACTCCCAAATCTACAAAAAAGACGCTTGGGAATGGACTGGTGGTGGAGGACGTTACTGTTGGGACTGGAACCAAGGCCAAGGCTGGAAAGAAGGTTGGCGTTCGTTACATTGGACGCCTTGCAAACGGCAAAGTATTTGATAGCAACACCAAGGGGAGCCCATTTATTTTCCGCCTCGGGGCTGGAGAAGTAATTCGTGGCTGGGATCTTGGCGTCAATGGGATGAACATTGGCGGAGTCCGCAAATTGACTATTCCTGCCAGTCTTGCCTACGGGTCTCGGGTAAGTTTTTTCAATTATTGATCAAAGGAAATTTCAAAATATTTAACAAATCTGAGTTTTTAGGGTGCTCCGCCTGACATTCCACCCAACGCAACGTTAGAGTTTGAAGTTAAACTGTTGGAAGTGCGCAATAAATAACGTGACCTATGCACGTGCATTAGGCAAATGTGATTGGAGGAAATTTGTGTTGTGGAGTAATAAACGGCCCTTGAAGCAAAATTTTAATTCTTGGCCGCTCGTTACCTGATCTGTGGATCTGAAACGCCCCGTGCCCCCCTTTTTGCTTCAGCGGCTTTTGGGAAATGGAAGGAATTTGCGGGGGGGCCATTGGGAGGTGTGCTGACCATCACCATTTTTATTATTGGCAAGAATTCTTGGCTTTAGGATATTTTGGGGGTTTTTTTTATAATGATGCTTTGAGCAGAACTTCCCTTGACCACTTGGACTTTGGGGGGGAGGAAGAAGGAATGGAACCCTAGAATACGCATTATTATTTACACTCCAACATCATCATCATCATGTCCGCTTCCATGCATGCTGTCCACGACGGGTTTGCGGAGCGCAGCAGCAACCGCACGTCGCGGGACATTGGCGGTTGGTTCCAAAAAAAGTGGGTGTCCGTCTTTCGCAAGGACAAGCCGACAACGAGGACGACGAGGACGAATATCACAAGAAAGAATGTGCGCTCGTCTTTCACCGACTCGACGACACACGCGTTCGACTTTGGCATTCCTCTGAACGAGGCTGGCCGCCAGGACCACGGCAGAGTCAATGACTGCCGAAGAATTTGCTCGAGCCGTGGGAATTCAGATTTTGGTCGCCAGCGACGCCGAGAGAGACTGAAACTTGCGATACGAAGCAGCAGCAGTGTCACGTTTGAGAACACGCGCGACATTTTCTCTCG
>NW_015971551.1:488826-583890 GCF_000182565.1 Spizellomyces punctatus DAOM BR117
GACATGTCTCTCTTTCAACCACCTACCTCATGCAGTGATTCCCGGTCTGGACCCGTGGAATCTTGTTACCCCTCCATTGCCACTAGTTCCCCGCTAACCATCTCGTCCTCTTACGAGTCACCGCTTTACCTTCAACGATCACGGTCTGTTAGTGTATTCATACCACCACCCACATCCGAAAACATTATTGCATCGAGATCCGCCAGCGTGTGTATTCCGGTGGTACCTCCCACCTCAACATCCTCCCACCGCGTTGTCGAAGTCACCAACAAGGGACGCTTCACCCTCACACGAGAACGAAGCGACCATTTCACTGCTCGCCGGCCGACGCACACGCGTTCCGTCAGCTCGATCAGCCGCTTCCAAATTGTTCGACCTACCTTGTCCAGCCCCAGTGAACCTCTCTTGGAAGGCCCACCCACACCCTCACCTACAGAGCGACGTGCGTCTGATGGTGATACTAGCAAGATGACTGCATTCAAAAGTGGGACATTAAAGTCTATTGATAGCGGTGTGTCAGTCTAATAGGACCGATCTGAACTCTTTGTATATAGCTCTTGTTTTCTCCCACATTTCACTTTGTATGTGATTGCACTCCCCAGTATCGGTGCATTTTTTTTTTTTTTTGGTTTCGTTTGTTTGCGCTAGTTGCATACCCCAAAACCTGTAGATTTATTAGTTGCGTTTTGCTTGTTACCAATAATATGATAAATGTCAGACGAGTCTCTATCATAAACTAGTAGAGTTTACATGTAGAAATAATATCTTCAATTACGTTTTGGTTGTTTTTGTAAATCTCAATTGTCACCCATTCTTGTAGGTGATCTTGTTGCATGCTGGAGGTGGACCCGTGGCTAATAGAAATGTGGCCGTTTTTTGTTCGAAATGTGCACGGCATATTTATCTTTTGAAAAGGCAAAAAAAGCCCCCCAAAAACCTACGTTTTGAAATAAACGTCTCGCTTTCCTTCTTTCCTGCTTTTCTGTCTTACTTTTTAATACGATAGTTATACCAATCATTATTTACTCCATCAGGGTACATTACGCACTCTGGATCTATAAGTGTGCCCAATCAAACATCTTAAAAAAAGATTTCAGATATGTATCGTATTGCCATTATACTGTCCTACACATGAGGTCATAAGTTTCTTTTTAACAAGCACAGCTTGATCCTTCCACGGGTTTTTGCGCAGCAGGGTTCAGTTTCACATCAATCACTGCAGAAAACACACAAAAGAAAAACCACATGGCAAATCATCAGCCACCAATCTAACGCAACACACGAATCTACTTGATAACAACGTACTTTGAGAATTGTTTTGATCAGCGGCATTTTGCTCCATTCCGGGTAGTGCGTTTGCAATCTTTCTAAACAATGCCTTCACATTATACCCCGCCTTTGCACTCGTCTCAATGTACATCACATTGAACTCTTTTGCCTTTTTTTCTCCCTCTTCTGTGGATACTTGTCTGTAAATGCAAAAATCGTCAGTAAACCACCACACTCGGCTGCCATTTGTTCTCGGACAAAAATGCATTCTCACCTCTTGTCGCTCAAATCTGTCTTGTTTCCAACCAGCACGATTATAACATCGTTACCCCGTTCCGCTCGTACATCGTCCACCCACTTGGTTGTGTTCATGAACGAGTTGCGGTCTAGGAAATCAAGAAGGAAACACGTATCAAGACTCTTGTTAAAAATAGCGGCTCTTGTCACACATCACTGGCTAACTCACTTGTAATATCATATACAACGACAGCCACAGACGAGTCTCGAATATAACTTGGGATTAAACTACGGAATCGCTCTTGCCCAGCCGTATCCCACAGCTGAAGACGGACAGTTCGGTCTTCCATGTACATGGTCTTTGACAAAAAGTCGATACCAATTGTCGCCTGCCGTTTCCCGCCAAAAGGGCATTGTCAACTAAACGTCACTAACCCAGTTGCAAGAGAATCTTTAAACCTCACCTGATACGTATTGTCAAAAGTATCGTACATAAATCGCGTAATAAGCGACGTTTTCCCCACTATGAACCCAATGCGAGATCAGCAAACCACTAGCTGTTAAACTTTTTCATAATAGAAAACACACGCACCACTCTGTTCTCCCAGGAAGACCAACTTAAACTTCCTTAGAGGTGTTGTCATTTCTGCGTTTGCTGCCGAGGTCATGATTGTGAGTTTTCTTTCTTGACAGAGGATGGGTTTGCAAAAAGGTTTAAGATAACGGGGGGGACGAACGCGTGCCGAGAGAAAGAGAACCAGATGACAAGAAACAACGGCGGACAATTAACAAGACGCTTTAAACAAAATCGTTACGAGCAAAAATGGAATTCCCCAATGTGCGTTCAAAATAAATTGGGCATCAAGAGATCGCCGACAAGGAAGCACCAACACTCACACGGACCGCTTTTAGCCCTCCCCCCCCCCAAACTGCACCAGCATAAGGGATGGCGCCCTGTTTCCCATTTAGGATCGTACAGCGCGGCACAGTCACATTAGCAATGGATAGCGTGGCCATTTCCCATTTTGGGTGTGCATTATATAATGTGTTATTGGATTTTACAATGAAGGAAATTGTAAAGCATTCACGCATCAGGCAATCTGGTTAAACAGCATTCAGAACACACACAACGACAAGCACTTTCTGACCATGGCATCGTCGCATCCCGTCCACACGCCCCAAACTCCGCACCACCATCACGAACACGACCCAGCGTCGCTGGGCTCTGCAGCAGAAATTCTGTCCTTGGCCGAAGACGTGGCCACTCATGCAGTATCTGCCACAGCGGGCGCGTTAAAGCACCGCAAGGATGAACATGATAAAAAGATGGTGGTAAGGGCGCAGGAAAAGGAAATGGAAAAAATCACCGACTGGCTGGAGGACGAGCGTTGATAACCGTGTCTTGTTGGGAGCTTTTCCTCGTTTGTTAAGTATACCCTCGTGACTAGCCAAAATGCGAATGTGTAGGTTTAGGATAGCAACTAGTTCCTGCACTCCCCATCTTTTAGACCACAAAGATAACCCCTTGTAAATATCATCACTATTCTAAAAAAAAGCGTTTGAAAAACACACACAATAACATGTCAGGTAATAAATAACAGTTTAGATTCCAGCTTCAGCTGATTGTTCATAAGCCTCAATGGGTGGACATGAACAGATCTATCGCAAGCAGCCAATGTTAGAAACAGTTTTTGAGCCCAAAATTAATAGAGATCCATCCAGACTTACCAAATTTCTGTCTCCGTGTGTGTCATCCACCCGTCCGACACTAGGCCAAAACTTTTTCTTGCGCAACCCAGGCATGGGATATGCAGCTTCTTCGCGAGAATAAGGACGGTCCCATTTTTCGGTCAACAAATGCTCGACAGGATGTGGTGCATTGGTCAATACATTGTTGTCGCGAGGTTGACGCCCTTCCTCAACGGCGCGGATTTCCTGGCGGATCTGGATCATGGCATCACAGAAACGGTCGAGTTCTGCTTTAGACTCGGACTCGGTGGGTTCAATCATGAGAGTGTTGGCCACAGGAAATGACATGGTGGGGCTGTGGAATCCGTAATCCTGTATCAAAAAGAATGCGGTTTGAGCACAGGACCTCTTTTTCTACTATCAGCAATTCCACCTACGTGCAAACGCTTTGCAATGTCGATGGCTTGAATGTGAGCTGAACCATCAAAAGGTCTGCAATCGATGATGAACTCGTGGGCGCAGAGACCATTGTCGTTTGTGTAGAGAACCTTGTAGTGTTTCTCTAGCCGCTTGAGCATGTAGTTGGCATTCAGCAATGCAACTTTTGTGGCCTGCTTGACACCCTCGTCGCCTACCACAGTATACCATGTGAATACCCTAGAAAGGATAAAATCATGGTCTTTGAAACTTACCCATCATCTTTAGGTATGCCCACGAGATTGGCAGGATGCTAGCGGACCCCCAAGGTGCGGCAGACACTGGCCCAATGGCCAACTCTCCGCTCGTCTTGACGACGGGGTGCCCTGGAAGGAATGGTGCAAGGTGGGATTTGACTCCAATGGGACCCATACCAGGTCCGCCACCGCCGTGGGGAATACAGAACGTTTTGTGGAGGTTCAAATGGCACACGTCAGCACCAATCTCTGCGGGCTTGCATAGTCCGAGCTGTGCATTAAGATTTGCTCCATCCATGTAGACCTGTCCACCAAACTCGTGTACAATGCGGCAAGCTTCCTTGATAGTTTCCTCAAACACACCGTAAGTCGAAGGATAGGTAATCATGGTCGCTGCCAAGCGGTCCTTGTGCTTTTCAGCCTTGGCACGAAGATCAACCAGATCCAAGTTTCCGTTTTCTTCACACTTTACAGTCACGACTTGGAAGCCAGCCATGGCAGCCGAGGCTGGGTTGGTTCCGTGTGCGGATACAGGGATCAAGCAAACATCGCGATTCTGCTGTCCTTGCGATTGAAGGTATGCCTTGATGACACGAAGACCGGTATATTCCCCTTGTGCACCACTGTTTGGCTGCAGAGAGATCTGATCAAATCCAGTCACTTCACTCAAAGCATACTCCAATTCTTGAAGCATGATTCTGTATCCACTTGCTTGATCGAGCGGAACAAAGGGGTGGATGTTTGCAAACTCGGGCCATGTAACAGGGATCATCTCGGTCGTGGCATTCAACTTCATGGTGCAAGAGCCAAGAGGGATCATGGCTTCTGCCAAAGACAGATCCTTGCTTTGCAAGTGGGAAATATACCGGAGCATTTCGGTTTCAGAATGGTACGAGTTAAACACGGGGTGAGTGAGGTAGGCGGACGTGCGGGTGAGATTCGCTGGAAAGTTTTGTGCGGGAGTGGCCGTGGTGATGCCGAGCTCTTGAGCAATGCTATCAAGAATTGGCATTGGGACAAAGTACTGCTTTCGAGACCCCGCTCGGTAGCTCTCTTCAAAGGATGCCGTCGCAAATACTCTCAATAGGTCATAAAGATCCTCTTTAGAGACACTCTCATCCAAGGTAACCGCAATGCTACGAGCATCGACCTGGCGAACATTAATACCGGCCTCCGCAGCCGCGAGCACCAATTCCTCAGCATCGTATTTCAGTTCAACTGTAACAGTGTCAAAAAAGTTGTCCGTCTTGACAGTGTGGCCCAGCTTCTTGACCCCTTCAGCGAACACAGCGGTCAAGTTATGGATACGCTGAGCGATCTGCTTGATACCTTCAGGACCGTGATAGACAGCATACATGGCGGCCATATTGGCCAAAAGAGCCTGAGCAGTGCAAATGTTACTTGTCGCCTTCTCACGTCGAATGTGCTGCTCACGAGTCTGCAATGCCAGACGGTAAGCTGGGTTGCCATTGACATCCTTTGAGACACCGATAAGCCGGCCTGGCATGTTGCGTTTGAGTTCTTCCTTTACGGCGAAGAAGGCCGCATGTGGGCCACCATATCCCAACGGCACTCCAAATCTTTGAGAATTACCAAACGCAATATCTGCGCCGAATTCACCCGGTGGCTTGAGTAATGCAAGCGCCAAGAGATCGGTTGCGCAGGTAACCATTGCACCATTGTCATGTGCCTTCTTCACGAACGATTCGTAGTCCAAGACCCGTCCATCCGTCGTGGGGTACTGACGAGGTCAATAGCCCGGTGAGAAACTATACACATGGCAAGTGAAGCAGGAGGCGGGATCCTACCTGGATGAGAACTCCCATGACCTTGCCCTTGTTGGCGGCAAAATCATACTTTTCGTAATCTCCCACTACTACTTGAATACCAAAACCTTCGGCCCTTGTCTTCACACAAGCAATAGTCTGGGGATGACATGCCTGATCCACAAAAAAGATTGTCTTGCGGCGCTTGCCAGCAGCAAAGCACATCATCATCGCTTCACCGGCAGCAGTGCCTTCGTCAAGGAGGGAAGCGTTGGCCACAGGAAGGCCTGTAAAATCACAGACCATGGTTTGAAAGTTCAAGAGTGACTCGAGACGGCCTTGCGAAATTTCGGGTTGATACGGCGTGTACTGAGTGTACCATCCGGGATTCTCCATGATGTTGCGTAGAATGACTTTTGGGGTTAATGTATTTGTGTATCCCATTCCAATATATGACCGGAATACTTTGTTTTTCGAGGCAATGTGCTTTAATCTTTCGAGTACTTCTGTTTCTGGCACACCAGGACCGAGCTTTGTCTGGTTCTGAATGCTGATTGATGCAGGTACCGTTTTCTGGACCAGTTCATCCAGCGAACTGACTCCGACACTATCGCACATCTTTTGAATATCACTTTCGTCAGGACCAATGTGTCGACGTGGGAACGTGTCGAGAGGCTCGAACACGGGCGTGCTCGCATTCGTAATGGTCGCGAAGCCGGCATGTTTGCCAATGATTGCTTTGCCCAAGGAAGGTGAGAAAGAGATTGAGGCGTGGCGAGTGGATGACAGTGACGAGCACAGTGTTTGGGAAGAAAGCTCAACGCTAGCGTATTGTCGACGCACGGCGTTACGCGCGCCTCGCGTCAGATGTTGTCGTAGAACTGCGGTCAACATGGTCTGGCTACCAGTGAAATTCCACGTCAGAAAAAACTGTTAAAGTTCCAGTGCTGTCATCCATGTTAAAGTATACCAGTAGAAAATGTTCCAGAGTGAAAAGCGAGAGCACTAGCACAAGCTAGCGGAACACGCAGGTCAACTCTTGCGTTATCAGCTGGAGCAGGAGGCCAGAAAGAACCCGATCGCCGTGCGAAAAGTAGACCAAACGTCCTGCGGATGGTGGACAAACAGTGCCCCAAAGATAAGCCAAACGCGTCCCGTTCGTCGGACACTCTCCGATCGCTTGCTTTTCAACGACTTACTTTTTTTTTATCCGCAACCCAGAACGTTTTGTTCTTTGGCCAAACGAGCAGCAGCTAGACAAGCAACAAGGCCAAATGCAAGCAGGATGCAAGAACAAGAACAAGGACGAACAAAAGAAAAATGGGTCAAAAGCGGACCAAAAGATTGATCTGCTACCATAAACTGCAATTTCCATATAGCAGTTTATAGTAAACCCCCAGCTGCAACTCCCAATTTTTGGGGAACGGACTTTTTTTTTTTTTCTTTTGGCAACTGGCCAACGGGCAATGGAATATTGCATTACGAGTATGTCCGATGAACAAACGACGAATGACGACGAGCAACGACGAGCAACGACGGCCAACGATGGGTCGACATATCTCGCGTGCATAAGATGCTTTAGACGTCGTAAGATGACATGACGATATCTCTTAAACATTTGCATAAACACACAATACATCCTACCATCCTTTCACACATCATTTGCTACATATTCCAATCTCCTGAAATCTCTCCATTCCTCCAAAGCAATTCTAAAATCTCGTCGTCGTTTGCTCAGTGGCACAGTCACACAAATACACCAATCAATGTATAGCACGTGATAATGCAAAGCCGCGTGTGTCCTTCCCCCCCTGCGCGTCGCTTTTGCTGCCCGTCCTCCCTTCCGTTCGCAGCCATTCGGTTTACTAAATCACTTTCATCCCATTCCCATCCGCCGCCTGCTCTGCCCATCTCACCGTCTCGTCATTGTTATCCATACACAGGATTGACCACTTTCTGTGTAGGCGACGTGTACGGTGTGCCATCCAGTCTGTGATCGTAAACGTCTTGCTGGCGTTCTAGATCTAAGAGGTACCACGGCTCGGCTGCTTACCCAAAGCATCGCTATAACTTCGAATCCCGATACCATTCGTGTGCTTGATAAAAGCCCTGTTCCTACCACCGCCCTGTCCTTTCGTTACCTGTCGCAGAACATCGGACCTGTCTCTCGTATGTCGTCCCTGCGCTTTCTACATTAGCATCATCTGCCGATCTATTCGAGTTCATTGCTTTCTCGTCGTACTGATTCATCTCCTATTATCTTTGGGATTTGCTTCTAGTCCCTTCGCACACTTCGCTTTATCTGTCTGGCTTCTTCTGTCCTTACCGTCTTCGACGCCACCGCCAGTCAACCGCTCTCCACCATCTGTTCATCTGGCTCTATACCATTATCGTGTAGTCCACCGTTACCGCTTGTTCGCGTTCGCATCGTCCAGTTCAACCGGGGTACGCATTGGTGCGCGTTTGTGGTAATTTCAGAATATGGTTTTAACGTTCCTCTTGATATGTTTCCCCAAAAGACTGCTGTCCCCAAATCCGTCAGCCACGCTAGGAAGACTTCAAAGTGCCGCCAAAGGGGACGGAGAACCGGGCACGAATATGGCGGCGTCGGTAGCCCACTCTCCGTCTTCCCGAAAAGATTTGTCATCTTTTCCCTCTAATCCAGCCGTCGTGGGTGCTTTTGCAGGGAATTTTATGGCTACAGACAGTGCCCTACAATCCTCCCCATTCGTGGCTGCGCAAAGAGATGGTCTACCTTCTACATCGCTAAAGAGAACAGGTTCCTTTGCCACTCCGGCACGTCCCCGACGATGCAGAGACCTTCAAGACCCTCCTAATAAGCCATCGTCCCTTCCTCGACCTATCCGTAGTACATTTGCAAACTTTAGCCAAAGCCTGGACCCAGCATCCGTTTCGGAAGCAATGGAAACAGACCCGATTACGGAGCAACCTGATCATCAACAACATTCCACTTGGTCTTCATTCACGCTACCATCTGCCGCAATAGCATCACTCGGTAAAACCTCCACCCTGCTGTCTCATGTGGTTAACATGTGCTAATTCTATAACCACTTTAGCGCCTTCTCATCAGCTGCAAAACTTTGCCGTACCCTCACCTATGCCGCCAAAAACCACCACAGATCCTTTTGCGTGGCATCAAAGCTCTACCGTGCCCGACACGCCTTCAGCAAATGACCACCGGTTTGGTTCTAATTACACAACTCACTTTATTCACAAGCGGACAGCTTCGGCGCAATCCGAACCCGATATGTCCCAGGACCGAAGTGCAACAGCTTTCTTTACTCCCCAAACAAAGCTCGTGAAGCCAAATCCAGCCGCTTTCCACTCGACTGGTCTCTTGTCGAAAAAGAACCGGCCACGCCCTTCCATTTCTAAACCGATGCCTGAGACTCCCTTGAAAAAGGGATCTCACTATCCGCAGTACAGAAGCGCAGGCGGAAGCAATGTTTTCAAGAGTTCTGCACCGGCCACGGCCCCTCCGGCCACAACAGCACCTGTTCCTGGAACGCCAACCTCTGGGTTGCCTCCCACCCCTACGCGATTCCCTCCTAGCTCTATCAAGGCGAAACACTATCGCAGCCCGCTGCAGGAGTCCCCCATAAAGAATGCCAAAAAGCCACATCTGAATGGAGATGATTTTGGCTCGCCAACAGCCTCTAGGTCCTTTTGGGATATGGGGGGCGATTTAGGGACCAAAGATAGCCCCAGTAGAATGGCTATATGTACAGCACAATCATCGTTTGCCCGAAACCTAGACCCCACGCATAGTCCTAGCACTGAGCGATCCAGGGTCCGCAGCCTCTCCTCCCCAGCAACCCAGGCGTCGTCGCTGTTTGCAGCTCATTTTAACCACGAGCAGTCCTTCCACAACAATGAAAACCATACACCTTTGAAGTCTTCAATGTCTCTTGAGAATATCTTCTCGACCGATGATAGCATGTCAATAGGGCGAGGCATCTTTAACGTTGCAGGTCAAAAAGGCAGCGATATGATGGACTGCGACGACGATGTCCATACACCAACGACCGCACTGCCACCGTCGCCAGCCGGACTTAATATATCACGACATTCTGTGCTCAAAGCGTACAGCCATTTGGTCACGCCATACCCTGTTTTTCTGACAGCAGAGTACTTTCAACGACTGCGTGAACGGGCCGGAAATCGTGAGTTTCTCCCTGCAGATCATGTGGCTTACTGGCAAGATCTCATAGAGCATATCTTGTAGCACCGTCCCCAAATAAATCGGAGGTCAATGGTGTTCATCCAGACTACCTTGATGCGAATTTCCGTATCCTTGCAAGACTAGGACGCGGATCATTCGCTGATGCATACAAGGTGCAAAGCAAGGCTGATGGAAATATCTATGCTGTGAAGAAGACGAGGCAATCGTTTACTGGATACAAGGACGGGTAAGCCAGGCAGCGTCCATGATAATTCACGAAAGAGCGAATGCTGATGACAGATTACGTAGGCTTGCCAAGTTGGAGGAAGTTGAGATACTCTGGGCTATTGGATATAACCCGCACTGTGTCAGTCTTGTCAATGCTTGGGTACAATACGGCTATCTCTATTTGCAGACAGAGCTCTGTGAAGGTGGCAGGTAAGGCTTGGTTCGCCTTGTTGCGATTTGATACAAAAATCTCACCAGAGTACCGTTGCTATGAAAGCCTACATGCCTACCTGGAGGATCACTGCCGGGACTCATCACTTGATGAATATCGGACTTGGCGCATATTATCTGATATTGCTCTGGTAACTATGCCAGTCTCTTTCAAAATCATATCAACAGTGCTGAGTATTATTTTTCTGACATTAGGGCTTGAAGCACATACATGAGTTGAATCTTGTCCACCTCGATATCAAACCAGGCAATATATTCATTACAGCCAATGGGTCTCTGAAAATTGGCGACTTTGGTCTCGCATCAAGATCTCCAGTGGTGGGTCATGCAGAGTCGGTGTGACTTTCGAGGCAGTCTAACTTACAGATTCTCGTAGCCTCGAGGCGATGACCGAGAAGGAGACCGAACCTACATAGCACCCGAGATTCTTCGAGACGCTATGTTTGGCAAACCTGCAGATGTCTTCAGGTACAGAGCGGTTGTTTTATCAAGTTCAGTAATGATCGTTCATTACTGACATTATATTAGTCTTGGTCTAATCATTTTGGAGATCACCGCCAATGTCATTTTGCCTGAGAACGGCCCATACTGGCATAAATTACGACAAGGGGATCTGTCAGAGATTAACTTTGGAGAAGACGTATCGCCGGCTCTTGTAGATTTGATTCGAAGTATGCTCGATCCTGATCCTGCTATGAGACCAACTGTCGAGGCCATCCTTACGCATCCGTACCTGGCCCAAATCATGTCGAACCATAGTGTCGATGGGCCACTTGCGGTCCCGCCAAAAGCTTGAGGAAGGGCATGTCGGCTTGTCTGTTGCGTTGGTGTTGGGCTTACAATCTTGAACAGTTTCATCTTTTTGGCGGAGGCATCCTTACGATCTTGGGTGTGCCTATATGGATGCTTAGGTTGGGGCACCTTTTTTTTGGACATTATATTCGGGAGCATTTCATCTTTGGTTGAGGGGCTTTGTGCCGTCGTGTAGATTAGTTATTTGGGAAGACGTAGCTAAAAGCTACCAGAGGAATATATCCTCTCTTGGGCTGAAATGTGTGTAAGCGATACTTTTTTTTATGCTATCAGACACGGAAACAGAAGTACACATTGTTTGCAGGGCACTCGTCCTTGTTGCATTAACCTTTTGAATTGCAGAGGTAGATTATGTCCTCATGTTCCTAGTATTCTGACAAACTTGAAAGAAAAGCAGCCAGACACACTGATAAATATCGCACCTAGTTGAAAGAGACAACCTACTGAACTGTATACGACTGGCCCCTTGTTGCGATGCATGATACTCTTACCCACCACTTCCGCAAACACAACTGTATGGAAATGCAACAGCCATGTCATGTAGATTGGAAGGTGGATGTAAAGTTGTTAAAGTGCAAAAAGAAGAGCTCTCCGTTTTCTTCAAATACTCCTCCAAACAATCACGTGTACTGGTAAATGAAATTGCATAGCCACATCGTGCGGAGGGTGTTTTCTTGGTGCTAGCATCGGGACAATCCAGGCAGGCACTGTATCTTACAGCGACGAGTGTTTCTAACTGTAAGAATGAACTTGTGAATCGCTGCTTTAGGGCTATTGGGCTCTCATCTCGGGGACATTCACTTGGCATTTCCTGTTGTCTTGTCTCATTCATGACAACCCAACGAAGATAACGTCACTATGTGCAGTATATCTTGTCCCTCTGGGACAGGCAAATACGGCCATAAAGTACGGCATTGTCCAATGTTTCAAGGAACTATAATAATGGCATAAGATACTATGGATCCAGTACTCATTCAATAGTGGTCAAAGGGTGTTTAATGAGAATCGCAGTGATGGGTTATCCACCTCCACTTCGCCCATAGGGAACTTTCATTGGGTTGGTATATGGCACTGTATACTACATATAAGAAACGCAACACGCTATCCTTTCTTTTAACTGCCATCCGTCATCTAAAATCTCAACCGAACAGCGCCAGCGTAGGTGTATCTTCTGTGATCAGGATGTGCAGGCTAATGTGATAGCTGTAATGATTTTCATATTTGCTGGTCTAATATAATCAATTGGATGGAATATTGGACCTTAAAGAGCATATGGACGACTAGCTCCATTGTATACAAACGTCATAAGCCAGATGCGGGAGATAACAGTTGCCGGAGAATGCACGCGGACAAGGTAATGTAATGGTGTGCGGAACGTTCGCATGCTCAGCTGTCTGTTCGCCAAAGCCACTATCCTTCACGCTGTCATCTATAAGCCTCCTGACTAACACGCTGATAACAAACAAGGGCTATAATGACAGATGCTCGGTTCAACTTTAGAGGAAAGAGTCTGAAAAATTCGTAGTGGGCAGATGTTCACCAAATCGCTCACTACCACCAGAAGGAACCCAAGCAGTGCCTCTTTCCGATCCTTCATGACGATGATTGTTCAGGGCTGGCAACGAAAACAAATGATTGCATCCCAATCCATTTGGTCGTAACATGAAGGTCACTATAGTTTCAATTTGTATTGGACGTGGCTGATGAAGTAATGAATCCTGGGAGACGCAACGCTGCGGATACCTAATCCTGGCCGAATGTGAAACCCCAGAGGGTGATCCAGCAGTCACACAGCCCACAAAGCCGCATGAATTAGATACGCTGTCTGAAATATCTACCATTCTTTTTGGTGATTCCACCATGTGATAAAAGGGTGACGTCGACCGGCCAATTCTGTGCAAGCACAGTATGGATGTGGTTTCTAATATGCTTATCAGTATATTTGGCAATTTATCTCTTTCTCCTGCATAGATGGGGTCCATGTTGTTGAACGTCCTCTGCGGTTGCCACAGCCCTAAGGATGACCGTTAGCAATGAAAACACACATCAGGAAACACGCGTTCTGCAAACCTTATGGCATCCGTAGGGAATTCTTTTCTTAGCAAATTGGCCAAGACCCGGGAAGGACCAATAACCACCCAGTCATGCACGTCGTCATCTTTTGCGTAGCGGATACTTCGTTGCCATTGAACGGTTTTTGTAATTTGTTGATGAAGGAGACTCTGAATTTCGGTGGCGTTCCCGAGCTACAAATGCGGTTCGCATGAGTTCAGCGATTGTCGATACGAAATCCGATGGCCGTACGACATACCGGCATACCAGTGACGTTAGAGATCACCTCTATCGTGGGGTCATTGAAAGATGCTCCATCCAAGGCAGGCTTCATCTCATCGGCTGCAGGCTGCATTAAATCGCAGTGAAACGGTGCAGACACTGGCAAACCCAGGGCGCGACCAGCGTAACCCTTTGTTTGAATTATTGAACAAGCATAATCGACGCCTTTGCTGGTTCCGCTCAAGACAACCTTGCGGGGATCATACGATGAGGATCGAACCAACTTGCACAAGAGTGATCTAGATTCCAGTAAAATCCTACCTGTGACCGACTACCGGAAACAGCCATTGCGTCAGAATAAAATCCGCAACTATCAAGAGAGTTTCTAAACGCACCTATTTATATTCGCAATCTGGGCCACCTCGCCCTCCGGTAAGGATCGCTCAATTTTTGACATCAGCGCCTCGATATCCTCCAGATGATCTCCATTTATAATTAAGGCTTTCATAGTTGTCTTCCCACTGTCTACACTTCTGTGCATTGCTTCGCCGCGTAGGCGCTGCATAGAAGATAATCCAGACCCCGATTAGGCATATGCCCACGGACTGACGTACATGAGTGTACACACTCACCACAAGCTTTATTGCGTCCGACAACCTGATGAAACCGAAATCAATACAGTTGCTCTCATATTGCGCATAAATGCGCGTATACACACAACTTACGAAAGTGACTGTGTCGCCACCAGGGCAGAACTTTCAAATAGTATATGCATCAGCGCATGAACAGATTCACAATTTACCTGAACGTAGATGGACCAGCGATACTCACTATTCACCAAGACTGTGTCCCAACGCGTAGGTGCATGAATTTATGTCAAAGCCAAACTCTGTCTGTAAGACAGAAAGCATCAGCATCCGCACTCTCATTGATAGTCGCGGGCAGGAAAGCTTTCCGTACCTCCAAAACTTTTAGAAGAGCTATTGAATGACACAGAATTGCTATTTTTGGCGGATAAAAATGAATTATAATCGTTCAAGCTTTGCGACGCCTTCAAAATGCATACCTGGCTGTGCATTTTCTGTAGATGTTAATGTTTGCTAACGAGTTGTAGAGAAAAATGAATGAGACTAAATCAATCCATGCAAATTTTATGATGCACGTCAGCTTGGCCGTACTTGGGGTCCTTCGAACATGAGCTTCTTCAATCCTCCTCCAACCGCTTCATCAGATGCATCTATGACGTCTCTCGCCGCCTTGAAGTTTTCATAGATGTCTGCACCCATTCCTATCATACACACGTGCAGAATAAGTAACTAAAGTTGAAAAAAAGTCGCGCAGGTAGACATTAGTCCGTTGGGTGACAAGTACCTACATGCTGACACATGAACGAAAGGGAAGAAATTAGTATGCAAATGTCGACCAATGAGCCGTTGAGATCATACCTGAGCACCCTGGCCCGGAAACAAAACGGCAGTCTTCCGAGCACCAGGAGCGGCCGTATGTCCAGTCTGAGTTCCGACACCCATGCGGGAAACAAGATGACTCATGAGCCTTTCCTCGTTTCGTAGTACCGTCAAGAGCAGAACATTACCAAATGGCGTCTTGAGTGTTGCAGCGTGACGACTGCAAGCCGCGTCCCCTTCCTCATATTTCGCATCATCGTGCTGATATACTTTTTTGGTATAAAGTTTTGTCGATATTGCTTGTAGATGGAAACTCAAAAGATGGCCTCCATCCCGCTCCGCGAAGGGGCGACCATCAGAGCGCACATGACTCATGATGCACATGACAGTGATTATGCAAGCCGATCTTTCCGTTGCTCCCCGCGTCGTTGAACTCGACGTGCCCATCGCATCCTCATAAAGATTGCACAAGCATTGCTGTCCAAACTCTAGACAAATCTGCAGGCTGAGCGTACAGATCTAAGAACCTGCAGCATGTATTAAATAATCAAGCTGCCATACCCTCTTTCGTCCGCGGACTCGGACTTGGCCCCATCTCGAAACCTACATTTTGTTCCCTTCCTTCTTCGTCCATACCATTAGGATCAGATGTCCCAAATACAGTTGGATACGCCTGTTTGAGATATATCTTCTTTATTTCAATAGAGTTTCCAAGTATTGTGCCCAAAGACAGCCGCCCCTCAATAAAAAGTCAAATGATTTAAGCTCTTGAAAGCTAGACATACCTCGTTCCCAGGAGATCCTACTTATAGAATGCGTTGATATTAATATCAAGATAATGTTCCCGTGGAGCTGTCGGAGGGGCGGACATGAGGTTTTATTCAACACTGGGATCAGTAAACGATAGCGCAAAGTGTTGATGACACACAAAATGCACAGTCATGGAATCAATGCACTGATGGTACTTGTCGAGAGATCTGACTTTTCGCATGATCTACAACGATAAAAATGCCCTCCCCATCGCCCCGACTGCAACCTGAACAGAATGATGTTCCGTCTTTTGCAAGCGCCCCGAACTTGGGCATCACTCTGAGAGATGCCCCTGGCACCATGCCCGCGTTCTCCTCATTTCCCTCGTTGGGCATGGCGGTTTCTTCGTTCCCGTCATTCTCTTCGGGCCCTGACGTTTCTGTCGAGCGGACATCCCGAACCACAGAACCGTCACAGCACGAGCATCGTACTTATACCTCTTCTGAATCAGACGACTCGCTTGACGAGCGAAATAAGAATCGCGACCACGGGCGGGAGACTAGAAAGAAACGGAAGCGGAGTCACAGTCGCACCCGACACTCTTCCAATGACCGAGACCGCGATAGGAAAGATAAGAAAAAGAAGAAAAATAAGAAGAGTTCTGTAGGTTTGATTTTGAATTTCCTCTAGTAAAGAAATCTGCGCCTCCTACGAGCCCAGCAGGGTTACTTAGTCTTGTCTCTGAAAACAGGGAGCGAACGCTGAATTGACCTTTGACAAGTATGTCTTATACGACGCAATGGTGAAATCCTGCTAATGGACAGCTCACTAACTATTAATAATATTATAGAAGCCGAAAGGGCCATGGAATCGTAGAAACCAAAGACTTCTACTTAGACCGGAGGGGCGATAAAGGAAACATAGCCTTGGAAAAATCCAATCGATACTCTGAGCCAACTTATAAACGATGGGGAGGTAAGTCTAGATTTGATCTGAATGGACCATGCTTCCATTGGATTGAGATGGTCGAATCTTTTACAGATCATGTGTTGGGGTGCCCTGATTGGTTGATTGACGACAAGGCAAGCAGAAAAAGCAAGTATATGACTTTGCGTAAACAGAGGTTCAATGATAGTTTACGTGGATTCGGGGTATTTTGTGAGAGTTTTGTATTTTTGGTGGAATCAATAGATAACCTCATTTTGATTAGAAAATACGATACGAAGACTTTCGACGTTCGCTCCGAAAAGAGCCTGTCACCCTAGAAAGGTAAAACTCCACTTGATTTATTCCGACCAGTCTCTACAGAATATTAAAGTAATCTCTTACTGTCATATCAGATTACTGGCTGATGTGGTCACGACAGATGATACTGGAAATGATTCGACTTTCATCGCCTTTCCGAGTGCTGTCAATGACGAGCCATCTAAGAACGTCGGTAAAATCGATACGCCACATGAGAACCCAGAGTTTGTTCGGAAGACCGCCGATTTCAACAAACGATTACAGGAGGTTGTATAACACCTTACCACTTACTTCCTGAACAATACTTACCATCCATAATGTAGGAACCACATAATCTGTCGCTTTGGTTGAACTTCATTGCGCTTCAAGATGAGCTTGCGAAGGATCAGCAAGAGAAGAGCAAGCTGCGCGCTGCGATAAGCGAGAAAAAGCAAAGCATTTATGAGAAGGCATTGAAGGAGTTTCCAGATAATGAAGATTTGCTATCTGGATATATGACCACCTGTCAAGAAACATGGGAGTAAGAAAGAACGGGTGCTCGTCACCTTGTGAAATACCCCTCTAATGGTGCTGTCCTCTATAGAGCGACAAAGCTTTTGACAAAGTGGGATCGCATCCTCAAACGAAACACGAGCTCCATCAAGCTATGGAAACAGTATCTGGACTTTCGGCAGACAAACTACAGCACCTTCAATGTTGCAGGCTGTATCGAGTTATATGAGAACTGCATTCATATTTTGATGCGGGATACTTCAACAGGTGCGCCTCACGAAGAAAGCAAAGCATCTGATTACCAGCGCACTAAACTATGTACACAATAGCCGTAGCGCGCAGGGAGGAGATTATGCTTCACATATTCACAAGAGCCTGCTTTCTATTGGGCCAATCGGGTACGCGCTTTTGTTTTCGCCAAAGCAATCAGTGGCCGGCACTTATTCTTCTTAATTAAAGGCTTTATGGAAAGAGCGGTTGCACTTTTCCAAGCAATGATTGAATTTACCGGATTCTGTCCTCCGGCCTTCACTAATCAAACGTTTGTGGAACGATTGGCAATGTTCGGAGCATTTTGGGAGAGTGAGATGCCAAGGATTGGTGAAGAGGTACACTGCGCTTTGGCACGTTGCAGTGCACGTAACTGATACCTGATCTGTCGTAACCTGCAGGGCGCAGAAGGTTGGTCTGCAAGCTTGCTCAAAGGTCTGTGCAAAAACATTGAGGTTAAGACATGGCCGCGATGAGCTCTCTAAATAGTCAGAACCATGTAGAGGCTCAGCTGTTACCACCACCTCCTTCTGAAGAAGACGCCGCGAGCACCAAGATGGGTGAAGGTATCTGGTTCTTATTAACCTGTTCAATTGCACAAGTTGCTGAGTGCCCGAGTTTTTAGATGATTTTGAAAGTTGGCTTAATTCTGAAACCCAAGAGGAATATCTTCATTGGCAGCCCTCCAGGTCGACGGAAGACGGTATGTGGAGGAGAATATTCCCACACCTTTTTTCGGTCCCAGGATGCTGACCCACATTACCTACCCTAGAAGAGCTGGATGATCCGTATCGAGCCGTCCTCTTCGAAGACATCTCTTCGCTAATGTTCGACATCACTTTGGAAAACACCAGAAGACAATTAATCTACAATTTCTTGCAATTCTTGTCGGTGCCTGTTAATGGCGGTATATCCTCCAATCACATATTCTTCCAGGAATCATTCCTGCATGCGGAATTTGCCAATCCCGTGCAGTCGGCACGATTTTGGCCTTCTACGTCTCTTCCTAAAATCGATACAAACAGCCCATCCGATTCTGCCAGCACGGAGTCAAACTGTGGAATCTTTCGTGTTCCCCTAGCCGTCTTTCCGCAAACAATGGATACGCTATTTGGTGGAGATCACTGGTTCCGTGTCTGGGGCAGTGAAGAGGCCGATACGGTTAGACGTATAGGCGTTGGGAGGCACCAGTTCATCAGGTGAGTATGGCTAAGCGACATCCTCAATGGGTGCCGTCACTTTGCTTGTACCGTCATTGACATGCATCTAGAAATGTTTTGCAACAGGCTCAGACAATTTCACCACCAGATCCGCATCTGATGCCTTTGCTCCTGATACTGGAAAGTGGCTTTAACCTGAAAAGGTCATTATTGCCCGCTTTCGATTACCAGTTCTATTGGTTGTGATTAACTATACACTGTATGGATAGTGCACAGAAATCAGCCAAAGTACTCTTGAAAACGGAACGAATGAATCTGTCATTATGGAACACGTATGCTCAGATTGAAGTATCAAGGGGTCATTTGTCCGAGGTATAGAAATGAAAAGTGCTGTGTCGCTCTCCTTTAGAAAGGCCAGACGTGTAATCCCATCTTCCAGGCGCGGAAGGTTTATATGACCGCGTTGATGTCATATCAAAGCTTTCCGAAGCAACAGCAGCTCGATGCTCCCCACTTGTATCGGATGCTGGCGGACTTGGAGTTTGAGGCCAGGCGGCCAGAAAGGGCGCTTCGCATCTTGGCTGCATTTGGAGCAGAGGAAGCAATACCTGGTATAAATAGCTGAATGAGTTTCCTTCGCACTGCTTTGGTTGACATATTGGGTTGAACAGGAGAGGACGGCGAAGTGAGCCTGGCCCCGACAACGCTCTTGCGAGCACGAAAGGCAAGTGCACTAATTTTGCAAGTCTGTATTGATGGCGCGATGCTGACAAGGCAATTGTTCTCAAGGGGTATTCCCAGCGCCTGGAGGTCCTGATCTCGACAGCTAATCCGGCTGTCCTGGATACTACGGCGTACTCTCTATTGACCATTCTGACTTGCTATGGTCTTATGGAATATCTCAGTCAAGGATTGGAAGAAGCACAGCGGCTCTACCAACAAGTCCTGGAAACATTTCGACAGAACATCCATGAGGGGGAAACTGCAACAGTATTGGAGGAGGCCGTCTATGAAGGATATGTCCGATTACTTTATCGGCATTCAGTTTCTGGTTCTGCTTTCAAACCAGGGATTCTCAGAGGCGTGCTGGAAACGGCTCTCGACAAATTTCCTTGCAATACAATATTCCTCTCGCTTTACGGATGGAACGAGGCAAGGACCAAGATCGATAATCGGGTTCGAAGATTATTGGACGAACAATTAGCAAGGTAATGGACCTGTGAGAGCGATATGTAGTAGGACATTTCTGATAAAACCCCCCGACATGCAATTAGGAACCCTTCGCACATCCTCTGGACTTTTGCCATATGGGCGGAGCTCCATCAAAGACAGACATATAACGTCCACCTCGTTCGATCGCTCTTTGAGAGGGCCCTAGATTGTCCAAGGTAAGAGGGCACTTATGCAGCGGACTTGTTTACATGATCCCTTAATTGACTCACTGACAGCTCAAGGCATTCGGTCTCGCTGTGGCAATTGTACATACAATTTGAAGTCCGTGAAGGCAATAGAGACAAGGCGAAAGCGCTTTTCTTCCGTGCCATCCGAGAATGTCCTTGGTGTAAAGGTATGTCATTGTAATCCTCTTTTCTGCGCCAGATGGTCAATGGCCTAACATCGGACAAGATCTATATATGTTACCCTTTCGGCTGTTGCGGGACGTGTTTGATGATGACGAGCTGACAGAGGTCATTACTCTCATGGAAGAAAAGGAGCTCCGGGCGCGGCGAACATTCTCAGTATAGTAAAATCCCAATGAGGAATACTTTCGTAGCAAATGCACGGGCGTCCAAGTGATGAGACACTAAAGTTTCGATTCTAATTGTGTTGAGTTTATAATTCTTTATTCCCCCGCCCCGCTGGTCCATCTGCGCAATCCAGTGTGACTTCAATCATCATAACCGGCGGGAAAAGCGCGTGCGTGCTGTGGTACTGCAAGTGGAGACAATCTATCAATAATTCTAGTTGGCATTCTTGTTTAGAGTGCGGTCTTACGTGGATAGCTCTTTGGTGCGTCAACCGGTGCCTTGTAGCCCATTTCACGTCGCATAGGGTACACAGTAAGGAGTAACACAGGTCCTGATGGTATATATTCCAGTAATAAGTACGGTCATACTCATCATCAAGAGCTCACAGTCGTATTTGCCGCCTACAGACCTGTGATACCCAACACGTAGGAGAAGAAGATTGTTGGGTAGTTGTATAATTTATACCTCAAACTCGAGAATATCCTGCAGAAACGTTCCGCCATAAGCATGCGATGAGTAAAATCTAGGCGTGACAAACAGTTTACCCTACCCTGCGATGCCCATCGTTGTAAAGTGCTTGCCAACGTCGAGTTCGCCTGGCAAGATTTGCCAGTTGGGATCCAAATTGCCATGGCGCAGCAATCATTCCAATGCAATCCAAAGTAGAACCAGTCCATCAAATTGGCTTGATTACCGACTACGTCGCCAACAGCGAGCGGCCAAACGCCGGCTTTGTGACCGTGCGTGCAACGACTCCATAACGAGACAATTTCAAAGTCAGCGGTGATCGGCAATTTCCGTCCTAGAAAGCGCATCTTTACCCGTAAGTTGCTTTTGCTCATACGAAACATCTTTCGTCACCTTTGCCAGCGCGCTTGCCAACATTCCTTTTTGCTCATCCAGTTAGTCTTATCTCAGACGCGCCGCTGTGATCGTTAAACCATGCCTCCGCCAACTTCTCGCAGCGTTGAAGCCATAGCGCGCACTGCTGTACTGGTGCGTGAAGCTGGCTTTACCTTTAAACTACGCGCCCTTTGCACCCTTCATCTGACCGCACGCAATACAGGCAACAACTATTCGACGGAAAAATATCAAGAAGGGTCTGACCTTTACGGTCATGATTGTTGGTTAGTTACTCTGTGTGGATTGCAACATTAAGAGATTGCAACACTGCTAAACCATTGTCCTTGATGATATAATAGGGGCATCCGGTTTGGGGAAGAGCACCTTCGTGAACACTCTATGCGAGTCGCCAGTGTTCCCCAAGAAAGACTATAGCAATCCTGAGAAGGCGGCGATTGAGCGGACAGTTGCAATCACCCCAGTTACCGTAGGTGAGTTATATGTAGACAGCAAATGCACTCCGTGGCTAGACTAAAATGTCATCTTTTTTGCTGGTAGATATGGAAGAAGATGGTAAATGAAGCTGAAAGTCGCTACTATCTCAAGCGTGGCTCTTGAAGAATTTGCTGACTTCTTCCCTTCGAATAGGTATCAAGCTATCGCTAACTATTGTAGACACACCTGGCTTTGGTGACAACATCAACAACGAGGGAAAGTGCGTAGTTGGCATCAGAAGGTCCGCTTTATGTTATTCTCATTTGCATTCCACAGCTTCCTGGACATTCTGGCGTATATCGAAAGACAATATGATGACATTTTAGCCGAGGAGTCGCGTATCAAGCGTAACCCAAAATTCCAGGGTGAGAGCATCAGCGCAATTGCCGTGATTCGAGTGTGTCTTTCTAACTTCTCAAAAAGACAACCGCGTCCATGCTCTTCTATACTTCATCACCCCAACTGGTCATTCGTGAGTGTTCTTGCAATAAGTTCAATTGCGTGCTGATTTTTGAAGCTTACTGGAGATGAATTTCTAACAGGCTGCGCGAAATTGACATTGAATTTATGCGAAGGCTGGGCCGACGCGTCAATGTGATTCCTGTGATTGCCAAAGCCGACAGTATGAGGCCCCAGGAGTTAGCCGCTTTTAAGAAGAAGGTTATGGAGGATATTGCGTACTATAAGATTCCAATTTACAACTTCCCGTACGACGAAGAAGAGGATGATGATGAAACTATCGAGGAGAACAATGAGCTTAGGGTAGGCATACTCTGCGTTGCGTCGGTCATCTCAACGCCCAATTCTGACGGACGGTCAATAGGCATTGTTGCCATTTTCTATCGTTGGGAGTGAGGAAGAAGTGGTGCTCAACGGCCGGAGAGTCAGATGCCGCCAATACCCGTGGGGTGTCGTAGAAGGTGAACCATCAATAGTCTATCAATGCCAAGTGACGGGGTACTAAAGGTTGTCACTCTTTATAACAGTCGACAACTCGCGGCATTGCGATTTCTCAAAGCTGCGCTATATGCTCTTGAGGTAGCTGATGTCCTGAGAGACTTCAATATTTCTGCTTAGCTAACCAAGATCACTATCACCAGTTCTCACTTGCAGGATCTCAAGGAGATCACTCATGACTTCCTCTACGAGCAATACCGTACAGAAAAGCTTAGTAGAGAGGGAGATGTTGATCCGTACGTTCGTTTCACATTACGTGCTATAGTCTGAATCTGTTCTGATGTAAGTTTTCTTTTCAGCGATGAATTGGCAGATGAGGAAGCCCGAACGGAAGCACAATATGCGAAGCGGCAAATGGAGATCGCGGCTGCGGAAGCGGCACGAGGGTCAATGGATCAATAGAATTTAGTTGAGGGAATAAACGATTTATGGCCTCTTTATAGACGCTTTTAGCGCAAGTACTGTTTAAAGAGTGGCGAGGGGCGAACCACGCCCTGCCGGTTCAGCGTCTTGCCACAAATTTTGTTATCAGCCAAGAATAAAATATTGCTCTAGACGTTCAACAAAAAAGTGTCATTGGTGATGGTCGATATATGACCGCCCTGCTGGCTAGGCACTTGCTGCTTCTTGCTTTTCGGTCTGTTTGCTGCAGTTAACAAAGTGACATGATCCGGGACCTGAACAAGGTGAGACGAAGACTTGCCTCTTCCATACGTTTGAGGGTATTTATCACAGATCGTTTACTTGATTCCTGAAGCTCCCCCCCAATTAACAGCTCATCTACGTACGGAAACGTCAAGGACGGGTCAACTCAGTTGTCCTTCTTGATGAGCGTATTGGAACTTACCGATAATCATGTACGCCTGCTGGAAGTTGAATATGATATCAAGCTCGCACACGTTGAGGAACCATTTATCCAGCACCTCCACGTATCGGTGAATAATTTCCAGTGTCAACAATTCATTATCATCCAAGTCGGTTCCGGCTATGAAGAATAAACTCGCATATCTGAGATTCAGCCATCAGCCAAACAGTCGCATACAATCTGATAGTAGACGTCCATTCTAAGTACCTTCTGTAAACGACCTTAAAATCTTCAAAGGTGTGTTATTTCAAGACGAACTTTGGTGGATTCGACGTACTTCCGTTACCTTTGTACTCGAGAACGTTGCACATTTTGGTTTTTCGTCCCAAAACTGTTTGACTGACGTCTTTTACAGTCTTTGCCTTTTCTTTGGCTGTCCAGTCTGATGTGAACCATTTTGTCAAGCGTATCTTGCCTGTAGTTTTCAAGTTCCGAGAATGGTAAACAATGGGAATCGCAAGTACCTCCGCGCATCGATGTCACCTTGTCGAGACACCAAAAGCATGAATTTGACCGCCATTCTGAAGATCCGTACGGACACTAGTCAGGCTGTTCTAATGCTGGTACCTCGGCGTACGTTCGTACTTTGCTGGGAGAAGGAATCGCGTAACGTCGTTGAATATGGCGGTTGTGCTGCTTGTGCTGGATTGCTTACTAAGCCACAGCTGACTCATCGAGGATCTCGCAATCCTTTGGTTGATTTTGTCAAAGGTAGATCGTTCTTGGTTCGTTCCTTTGGCATTGACAAAAATGGCACAGATAGGAGGAACATCTTCGATACCGACGGCTTCTGGCCCATCTGCGAAACGTGCCTATCCAACCCTTCTCGGAACTCCCATTCCGGAAAATACTCCACACGGTAGGACATACTGTTTGTGAACAAGTCAAGGTTTACCGTAGTTCTTGATACCTGTACCAACAGCTGTATCGGTCACACTGCCAACATGGCGGGACAACGTTGGTTACGAAGAAGGCGACGAGCGGGTGCATTCGGTCCTGCGAAGTGGATACCCGCGCTTTGTTTATCATGAACAAGTGCGAAAGGTGGGTGTCTCTGCATTGTCACTTCCGTGGCGAACGCTCTTTTTGGGTAACAGTGATCTTGCTCTGAAGATTATGGCCCTATGCGAGAAAAAGTTTGCCAAATCCACGGAAAGTTGCCTTGTATTTCCTAGCCGCCGGGTGGCCGAAGAATGCAGAGACTTCCTCCACTCACATTCTCAGCCTGTACGCTCTCCTGCATCTGGCTCGATCTCATTTCGGCCAAATATTTCCTCCTCACCAACCCGACGCTCCCTTGTGCGCATAGCAGAATTTGCAGTGACTCCAACCCATAACCCGTATTCCCCGCAGTCGGACGATCCAAGTACCTCCATTGTTTCCTCATTCCATATCTACGTTGTGTTATTTCCCTGTGAAGCGAAAGGCATCGCAAAACAGTTTTGGCAGCATTCTGGCGAGGGAATATCATCGCGTTTTGCCGAACATTGTCTTCGGGTGCTAAATGCTAACGACCGATCCAAGGATTTTGCTGCACCAGTACCGGGTGTTCGCGGAATGGGAAATGCACGGTATAGAAAAGGTGCGTATTTGCCTGAAGGACAGCAACAGCATCTTACTACGGCGGAAGGACAAGCAGTTCGGAATGAGCAAGATTTGTATGTTGAGGAACGCTTCGGGCGCAATCTGGACGTACGGCAAGCTGACGACGCTAAACAACGCTTGAAGAAGCGAATCGCGGGCGTGCTAGGGGATGTAGACAACGAGTCATCAAGGGTCAACGAGATTGGCACCTCTATTATTGAGGATGTCCCTTTAAATCTAGGTGGGCGGGGAATTCTCGGCATTGCAGAGAACGACGTTTACCTCTTCCCAACTGGTATGAGTGCCATCTATAATGCACATCGCATAGTGCGAAAAATTCACCCGAATAAAAAAAGCGTTCAATACGGGTAAGTAATGCGGGCGTTTCTTAAGATTTCCGGGGGACCTGTCTGAACCTTTGATAGCTTTCCATACTTGGATAGTCTTAAAATCCAAGAAAAGTTCGGACCAGGCTGTCATTTTCTAGGGCTTGGGGAATCCTCGGAAATTGATCACCTTGAGAACTCCATACTTCCGTCTGAGCCAATATCGGCAGTGTTTTGCGAGTTTCCAAGCAACCCACTTTTGCGAACCCCTGATTTGCAGCGTCTACGGAGACTAGCCGATCGGCACGCCTTCCTACTGATAGTCGATGAGACCGTTGGCAACTTCATAAATGTTGACGCGATGACGTGGGCGGATATCGTGGTGTCAAGCTTAACCAAAATTTTTAGTGGAGACAGCAACGTTATGGGAGGAAGGTGAGATGACCGCCAGATGTGACTCAAATAGGATTGGCAAGTGAAATTTAATACACGTTTAGTGCTGTGATCAATCCGAAATCAAGATGGCACGAGGAACTCGCAGGGGGGATGAAGGAGTTATATCAAGACAATGTATGGTGTGAGGACGCCATTTTCCTGGAACGTAATTCAAGAACCTTTGGACAGCGCATCAAAAGAATCAACGACACCGCGGAGATATTATGCGACTTTCTGCACTCGCAACCGAAGGTGCTTCAAGTGCACTATCCCAAGTACGTGGACTCCGATTTGTACCACCAGCATGCGCGACCCGATGAATCAGGGCGGTACGGATACGGAGGCTTATTTTCGCTCATCTTGCATACGGATGACGCTGCTGTCCGGTTCTATGACGCCCTGGATGTTGCCAAGGGACCAAGTCTTGGAACCAACTTCACATTGGCAAGTCCATATACAATTTTGGCACATTATGGAGAGCTTGATTGGGCAGCGCAATACAAGGTACCGCAACGCCTCATCCGTGTCAGTGTCGGTCTGGAGGATCCCGACACATTGCTGAAAATATTTGCAAACGCATTAAACTCAATTTAATAATTATTGGAACGCAAGAAATAGACGTTGCCAAATCAAATACATCTCCTATAAGTAGCATAATATGTAAACTCCCAAATAGCAAGCAATTAAATGTCAATGCACTTTGATCTTCGCGCAACCCTGGTGGCCTCGGCCAGTGTGTCCTCAAAGTCATCTGGCAACAGCGTGCTTCAATCATAATATCTGGTTACCGATTTGCTCAACCGGGCGCCGATATCGCAGGAACAGCTCACAAAGCCGGGCTACGTTGCGCACATCCATGCATAGACTACTATCATGTACAAATCTACAGCGCAAAGGATTGCGCGAACGACAAGATCTGTTGCCGAACCATGATTACGCACGTGATATACGATTTGTACAGTCATCATGCGCATATTTGCCGGATGGAATGTTGGTTTGGTTTTCCTGACGTCGGTCAACTTGTGGACTGGAAACATCTCTCCACAGGATTCATCGTTTTGTACATTTGGAACTGCCATCCATCGAAACGCGATTGTACGAAAGCAGGCAGGAACTGAATATATATGTCTAGCCAACCCCCTCCGCCGCAACCTCAGTTTAAGCTCAAGCAGCGCAAGGTATCCTGATGACGACATTAAAGTGACGCTGTTTCCTGGCTGGCCTCAGCATGAAGTGCTTGATCCCTGCGAACGAACTGGATTTTAACGCTACCCTTGTCCTCTCTTTACGCTCAGAGAGAAACTGTAACAAAGTATGAACCAGAGGCCTTCCGAGACTCTTTATTGAAGATTATCCCCGAGGATCCAGCTGAGATCGAAAAGTACGCTTCTATTTTGGAACTGAATGAGTCGAAAGTCGATTACAAACGCTACGGCGAACCTTTTTTTGAATTTCTGATTGTTGGAGGACTCATAGGTAGGACTTACTTTTGACGTTTGCGTGTTGACACAAATGATTGGATTGCCCTATTGACTGTGTGACACAGCACCCGGGGGAATCGTTGAGGATGGGCCGCGTAGGAACCCCTTCAGTATTTTTGCAGCCGAAGATTCCAAGGAGGCTGTCCGAGCGAGGGTGGACATAATCAAGTGCGTACTCTAGACAAACGTAACCATCGTGAAATCGCGCGTGAACTAAAAGGGAAACTGGGATACTCTTCAGCAAGCTGACTCGTAGATACAAGTATCTGCAGAAGCGACTCGAAGAGTGTATGTCGCACCTTCTTCAATATGTCAATAAATTTGGCGAAAACTCCCACAAGCTCTCGAGAGCTGTCGGTAGACTGATCTCCATCCAGCTGCTGCCGATATCGGTGCTGACGAACCTAATGAAAGAGCATTTGGTCAAAGACGGTAAATCCGAATAAATGCACATGATGATCAGCTTGCTCAGACACTTACGCCGACCCTCTAGGCGCTTCCTTGCAGTTTGTTACTGGTGTATTCAGGAGTTACCTGGAGGACCAGCCCATTGACCACCTAAGCACTATTCTTAAGAAGGCAGGGTTGGATGACAAATTGCTCGAGTTTTTTCCTCCAGGCAAACGCCAGGCGGAGTATGTTGCTCGCCATTTCGAGGCGGAGGGTTTGAAGCCACTTGTAGACTACTTCAACAAGCGCCAGCAGACGGCCGTGAAGGAGCAAGTGAAATCAAAGTTGAACGAGATGTTCTCATCCGGCACCCCACAGGAGGTTGGACATGTGTTTGCTTGTCCATGATATAGCGTAGCTAACCCAAAGTGGCACTCCGCACGCAGGCCGCAGGCTATGTTAAGCAGCAAATCGCGGTCAACAGCTGGGCCGAGACCGATGTTGTGCCGATCATGTGGGATGCGCTGATAAGTTCAGTAGAATGGGCCGGCCGCCCTGAGCAACTCGAAAGTCAGATCAAGACGACGCTCACGGTAAGTCTGGCGGCAACGGAGCGTGTGTCCCTGCATATGAGCTAAAATATTTCTTGAAAGACATGGGGGAAAGTTCTAGCTGTATTCTGCACATCCCCAAAGACAGAAATTGGTCTCATGCTCAAGGTCCAGCAAATGTGCTATGAAGATGGACGGTTCCAAAAGCACTACCGGACTATTATTCGATATCTTTATGATGAAGATGTTGTTTCGGAAAGCGCCATCATCTACTGGTTTGAAAAGGGAGCTGGTGCATCGGGGAAGACATTGTTTGTAAAGCAGATGGAACCTTTTGTAAACTGGTTAAAGAGCCAAGACGACGATGAGAGCGAGGAAGAGGAGGACGAGTGATTTTGGACAAGGAAAGTGTCATCTGTAGCGAAATACAACACTGAGTAGCTTTTAGACGAACTATTTGTTTTTACTACGTCGCGCATTTTCATTCATGGTCACGTGTACAATAAGTCACGTGTATTGCAGGACTCGTCTTTCAGTCGTTTTCCACCTCGTGGGAGCAGATCAAAACTGCTGAATCGTTTGCGACAAACCATTGCACACTTTGTCTTTGTTGCTGTCTTTGGTGCCTGACAACTCGGACGGTCTGCTGGTCGCAAGTTTTTTTTGTTTGAACAAGGAGGACTGAAAGCAACCTCCACCATGGGGTAAGTTACTAAGGGTTGTTTTAGGGCAAATTCTTGAAACGGTTATGGTGGATCACAGCTTGGCTATAACGTTGGTAACTTACGAAACAGAGTTCCGGCGCTCTTTCGATGGCTCTCTCAAAAGTATCCCAAAGTCACCTCACAGGTGATCGAAGAACAACCACGGGAGATCAATGGTCATACCATTCCGGTGGACGCCTCTAAAGTCAATCCGAACGGGGTGGAGTTTGATAATCTATACTTGGATATGAATGGTATCATCCATCCTTGTTGCCATCCTGAGGGTAAACCGGCACCCGCGACAGAAGAGGAGATGTTTGTCGAGATTTTCAAATATATTGATCGCATCATGGCTATGATAAGGCCAAGGAAGGTCCTTTACATGGCAATTGGTACGAAATGCGGTGCAATTTTGTGTAGATGTGGTGCTCGTGCTCACTCATTCTCGCCCTACCTTATCCTTTTTCCAGATGGGGTGGCTCCGCGAGCGAAAATGAATCAACAGCGATCTCGGCGTTTTCGCGCCGCACAAGAGGCACAAATCCAACAAGAGGAGGAGGAAAGAATAAGAAAGGAATGGGAAGGTCTGATTTACTTGGTTTTGGACGACCGGGGCCATCTCACTCACTTCTCTTTAGCCGCTGGTGACAAAATGCCAGAGACCGAAAAGAAACAACATTTCGATTCAAATTGTATTACTCCTGGAACCCCGTTTATGACGAACCTGGCAGTGGCTCTGCGATATTACATAGCAGATCGCTTAAATACGGATCCTGGATGGAGAAACGTACGTTTCTAGGTTCAAATGGTCTGCGGAAACATTGTCTGTATTGATACAAGTTTTATTCTTTAGCTCAAAGTGATCTTATCTGATGCTAGTGTACCTGGTGAAGGAGAGCATAAGATCATGGATTATATACGAAGGCAACGGGGCCAGACTGGCTACGATCCCAACACCCACCACGTTTTGTATGGTCTGGACGCTGATTTGATCATGCTTGCTCTTGCAACACATGAACCAAATTTCCAAATTCTGCGAGAGGATGTGTTCTTTAATGATGCGAAAGATCGGGGATGTTTCATCTGCGGTCAGACAGGGCATCAGGCTAATGAATGCACAGGTTGGTTTCAATGTCTTATCTAATTCTCCGTCATGCTGCCAGCTGAAATACCGTTTCAGGAAAGAAAAAAGAGAAGATTGGCGAATTTGATGAGAAAGGAAAAGTCGCTGAACAAAAGCCTTTCGTGTTCTTACATGTGAGCGTTCTACGTGAATACTTAGAAATAGAATTGAAATCTCCAGATCTTCCATTCGCATGGGACCTTGAGAGAGCTATCGATGATTGGGTTTTCCTCTGCTTCTTTGTTGGGAATGATTTCCTCCCTCATTTACCCTCACTGGAGATCCGTGAAGGTGCAATCGATAGACTAATAGAACTGTGGAGAAAGAATCTACCAAAATGGGGAAGTTATCTGACGAATAGTGGGGACATTGACCTTCAGAGAGTAGAATTGATGATGGATGACCTGGGAAAGGTTGAGGACGATATTTTTAGAGAACGTCGTCATATCGAGGAACGGAGGAGGGAGGGAAGGAACCGTCGTAATAGGGAGCGGGAGGAAGCCGAAAGGCGGAGATATGAGCGCATGGACGCACCACCAGCCATTGTCACTGAAACACCTCCAGATTATTTACTGGAAACCTTGCAGAGTGGACGGAAACCTGAGCCCCCTGTGATCCCCAGTCGGGATGCAAACAAGGCTGCAGCAGAAGCTTTGAAGATTGCTTTGACTGGAGCAGGTCAGGATGTCACAGGCAATCCAGCTATTGAAACACATGCAGGAGTCAAAAGGAAAGCGGATTCCATTGAGAATGAGGCTACGGATGCTGTTTTTCCAGTTTCCACTGAAGTTCAGGACATATCTGATTCAGAGGAGGATGTCACGGAGTCAAAAATTGATGATGAAAACGGTGCGGTGGATGGGGAGGGTTCAGATGAAACGCCGGAGGTGGAGGAAGAAGTAGAGGAGACAATGACTGTCGCAGATGTGCCAATTCCACACGAACCTCCGACGCACAAGCCAGCTGGAGAGGAAGAGGAACCCTATGACGATGTTCGACTATGGGAATCGGGGTGGAAACAGCGGTATTATAAAAACAAATTTGACGTAGAAGTGACGGACGTCGCTTTCCGTCGAAGGTATGAACATCCTGAAAACGTGTGCTAGAACCTTTATGTTGCACAAGCTCATCTTCTTATTGATAACCCTTTAGAGTGGTGACTTCGTACGTTGAGGGGTTATGCTGGGTTTTGAAGTATTACTATCAAGGCTGCCAATCTTGGAAATGGTATTTCCCGTACCACTACGCTCCATTTGCCTCGGACTTCGATTTCATTGGAGAGCTCAATATCGTCTTCGAGCTCGGCACACCCTTTCGACCGGTTGAACAACTTATGGGGGTCTTGCCTGCTTACAGTAGACAGCACATTCCGCCCGCCTTCCAACCGTTGATGACCGATTCCGATTCGCCAATCATTGATTTTTATCCGGAAAAATTCCCGATTGACTTGAACGGAAAAAAGTTTGCGTGGCAAGGTAATTCGTAAAAGAAGTTATGGCTACCGCAGGACACAAATAAATATCTATGATTTATAAATTCAGGCGTCGCTCTCCTGCCCTTCATCGATGAGAATAGGCTGCTGCAAGCGCTAGAAACAAGGTATCACCTATTGACCGAAGAGGAAGTGCAGCGTAACTCAAAAGGGGATGAAGTCCTCGTGGTCGGAGGTAGTCATGGTCTGTTTGAACCATTCTGTTCTCTTTACGGTAGACAAGCGGAGCAAACGGTGAGAAGCTCGAGTTTGCAATCTCGTATTGGCTTCAGACTGACAGAATACTTCCGGCAGCCAATTCCAATTGATGCGAGGCTCAGCCAGAAGTTTTTTGGTTCCGTTTTGCCAGACCCCAACGCCTGCTTACCTGGGAGCACCTTCGAATCACCTCTCTCTGCCTATGGTCTGGACGATATCAGTAACAATCACTCAATTAGGTGAGTCCTTGATTAGTTCAGATCAGTCTAGAGCATCTTCTCACCCCTGAATTCAGCGTACTGTATTACATGCCCGAAGTAGCACCTGGCCATATTTTCAAGGCTGAATTGTTACCAGGGGCACAATTTCCTAGTCCAGTCCTTGATGCTAATGACGCATATGCGGTTCGTATGGGTTACAACGGTCGTCGTGGTCGTGGTCGTGGTCGAGGGGGTGCGGCCGGTCGTTTCATCAGGTACTTTAGTGTGTGCACCTGTGTTACCTTGTAAAAGGTGAAATTTATGGACTCTTTGTAGACACGGTATGGGGGCAGGCAACACTTTTGGCCGACAGGGCTACGATAACGGCGCCCAAAGCTATGATGGGCGACGCAATGATTATCAGCATGACAATAAGCGATCGCGCTACGATTCCCGAAATCAACACTCGGGAACCGGACTTCCGTATATGGGTAAGGTTCAGGTGTTCTCTAGTTTGTCTCAGTCATCCGCGCCGTTCTTACCCACGCGAGCAGGTGGCGGCGGATATGAACCGTATTCAAGTGGTAGCGGCGAATATCAACAAGGAGGGAACCAACAGTATGGAAGCTATCAAGCACAAGCATCGGTAAGATTACCTTTCTTGGATACGCGACAAACCGTGGCTCATTGAGGCTCACTTTCCGCTGTCTATCTTCCAGTACGGAGGAGGATATATTCCTAATGCGAACTCTGGTTACCAACAGAACCGAGGTTACCAAGGTGGATACACTGGTTCAGCCGTTGCACCGCCCGGAGTGACATCATGGAACCAAACCCCCGCTAGCAATCAGGCCGGTTATAACAGATCAGGTTATGGTCCACCCGGAGCGGCGGGCAGTGAGAGTGGTGGGAGACCTCACGCTGGGAATCTTGGCTGGAGTCGCAATGTCTCGGCCAATCGTGGGTCTTCGCGAGGGTCGGGGGGATATGGAGGCAAATTTCGAGGCGCCAATCGTCGACGTGCTAACGAAAGCCAGGGTAGAGATTTTAAACCATACTGAGCTCGCAACCTTGTAGCATTCCATGTATTTTTTTCTTTTGTAGCAGACTAGTTTCTTTCATTTCATCTTGTTTGTGATAACATTTATTGTAAGAAAGATGCCATGGTTTCTTGTTGTTAGACCGCCAATTACCGAGACCAGGGAATGAATGGTGCAGTACCTGAGACCCAGCCCAGATTGCCACGTCACTTGCAGGCACCTGTCAATCGGTATGCCCAGCATAAAAACGGAATTTGGGTAATAGATTATTGAGATCATAGCACTCAGCCCGCTGCTTCTCAAACTTCGGGTGACTGCATGGATGATACGATGAAACCGTGTTGGTTTCTTTTGACGTTCAGGTTGAAATATAAATCGTCGCAGAGATTTGTTTGTCTGCTGTGGTTGACATTTTCCCCGTTGCCTTATACCATCATCAGTCATGGACCTGCGCATAAGGTTTCTTACAATGCTCATCATTAGTATTTGCCTTCTCCGCGTGCAACCCGTTCAAACTTGTGGTGCACATCATAATGTGCCATATGCACACCAAGATGTTTGTAAGTGTGGGACGTCTATATACCTTATCTATGGATCCTCTGATTTCATGCTCTTACTTTGGGTGACGTGCACAGCTCACGGGTACTGCGACATGAGTCTGGAAACTGCAATTTCTCGATGCAAGAGTACCTATGGTGAGAACGGAAAAGGTCTCCAGCATTGCATCAGCGGAGCACAGAGGTATGTCTTAAGCGTCATGACTACCGATTCCTTTGGTATATTTCATTCAATCGCTTCCCACAATTGAACAGGGTTTACGGTCGTTGCATAGCTGAAGCTGATAAAGTTCAGCAGCTACGTGTACAGCAGTGACAATGTTTGCAGATACGCTTAATAGCTGAAAAGTCTCTGAATGGTTGAAATAAACGTCGATTTGCTCATTCTGTCCTTCAGTGAGAATAAAACTGACCATTAAAAGGTACTGCGTCGTGTTGCGAGCTGGAAAAAAGTCATCTGTTCATGCCACTTGTTTTCCGTGCCATCCTGTTCAATTGCCACGAGCGGAGCTCCCGTCGACACTTGTGAGGGAAGGAACATGTCATTTAAGTTGATCTCTTTGACGGAACTTTTAAAACCTGTTAACATGCAAGATCATAGCAGCGTGGTGATATGCTGCCATTTCTACAATATATTATTCATCCAGATTCACATAACCAAGACCACTCTTTTGTCAATCTGGCGCTCGCTGTAGGGGCAGATATTCAAAGATACTGCGTAATATTCACAACTGCATCCAACTAGTCTCCAAAGAATGTAAAATGAAAGGGAGCAGATGGGCGTGGGGACCCAAGACGTCCTTGAATCAGGAATTAATACGACACCTATTGTATATGTTGTCAACTTGTATTCAATAGGAGTTAGTCATAACCGAACAGAAAGAGCTGCAGACGGACGATTACGCAAATAATGTGAATTGAAATCGCGCACGCATGGAAGATGGAATAGTACTGAGGCAACCGACATGTACAGGAAGAGAAGAAAGTGCATTTCTCATGAAAGGAATTCTTGATGCAAAAGTGACGGAAGAAGTCATGCGATCAGATTCCGGGCCTGGGACTCAGAATACGAGTGGACACAAAGAAACTCCAAATGGCTTGCTAGCCATGGTGTTGTCCGTCAGAGTCGAGGCGGTTTACGGGACTGAGAGTGCCAATGTAACCAACTTGACTTGCTCTTGCTGGCTACAGTCCTGCAGTCTGTGCATTTCACATAACAATGGAAGCCTATCAGTCTGCAGAGAGATGCAGCCACTGGATCGAATGAAATGAAATGCAAGATGCCTCCCTCGATTTAGGCAAATGAACTATGCACAAAAGATGCTCCATCATGAGAAAACGGGTCCAATATGCGGCCATGAATGACTGCAATTACTATCCCTTGCGGCCATCTGCTTCAGTTGCCACATGCATATCATCAGTTATGACTCAATGTATCCCCTCTTTTTTCTATATAAACACCCCCTCATCTGCCCCCTATCTTGTTCTTTACCCTCGACTCTCAAAGCATCTGCTCAACAAGTCTCAAGTCCACCATGAGAATGCCGCTCTGGTGTCGAGGACCTCGCCCTCCCAACAAAAACAACATAACCCCTTGCAAACGCTGCTACTACTATATTGCTACGATTGCAGGTATGCATTATCTTTGTATTTTCCCACGCCCATATTCCGAGTCTAATTCTGGTTTAATTAGTATCTGAACATCCTCCGACTAAAGAATTTCGGAATCAAGGGCTTAGTAGGATTTCTCTCGTGGTGGTGGGCTTAGTTACCCGGTTAGAACAACCGTAATGTATTGCATGTGTAATGGGGCCTAGTAGTAGTTGGTTGGTTGTAAGGAGGGAAGTACTTGGCTTTTCCGAACCAGTTATCGCTGGTTTATTCCCTGGTGTATTGTGTTGTGACATTTGTTATTGCCAATACACTAACAATGGATGCAGAACACCAAAGGGAACGCGCAAGTGGCACAGTTTTGCTCTCTACTTGGCCAGATCGACTGCTATTAAGTTACGCCGTAAATAAGCGCAGCTTGCCATCATGACAGCCAGTGGCAACCTTGGGGTAAAGTGGGTTGAAGTCAACAGATGATACGACATCCGTGTGGCCTGGTAATCTCTCTAGAACCGCGCTCTTCCGCACATCATAAAGGTAGGCATGATTGTCCTGTCGCATTCGAAGGTTAATATACGGTTCCCTGTAACCCCGGTGAAACAAGATGTTCCATTACCTCGGAGCCCGAGGCTATATATCGTCCACAAGGCGACAAGGCGCATCCGACTTGTGCATAACGATTGCAGTGTCCGTGTAAATGCAGTATGGCTCTTTCTTGTCTGAGATCCCAGCATTTGATGGAGTCGGTGACCTGATGTGAAGACATCAGTTATTATGTCAGAAATTGAAATGGTGCGACCCCATAAACTCACCGCAGTGCTGACAAAGACGTTCTCAAAAGCTGGGGGTGGATGTTCGTAATCCGCAAGTGCAAGTGCATGTATTACTCTTGTCTGCGCCTGACGTATTGAGCGGACCACAGAACATTGGGCAACATCCCATACATGGATCTGCTTGTCAGAACAAGCTGTTAGGATCAGATGCGACTTTCTAGCATTCATGCATGCGAGGGCAGTCAGGCTGTGAGCTGAGGAGCTGAATTTCGAGGCCAATTTGTACCAGTTGTAGTTAAGCTGAGGGCGAACGGAACCTTTGTCAGGTTTCTCAAGGTGGTAGGTGTACAGGTTGCAATCGGGCCCCGACGGTATCAAAATAAACTGATCGTTGTAATAAAAGCGAGTGTGCCGTATTTCGCTGGAAAACGCTTGCTTAGTATCCACTTTAGCAGTCAGTGGGGGTACTTTGGGTTTCGGATTTCGATTCCCCAAGACCTTGCGAAATTCCAAAAGCGGCTCAGATTGCTTGACCGTCCACAGACGAGCACTTCCGTCCAAAGACGCAGTCAGCAGCAATTGCCCATACTGACTTGTGGAAGAGTGGCTCCAGGAAACAGTCGTTAAGGGTCCGTTGTGTCCCATGAGGTCCTTCATGTGTGTTTCGCTGGAAAGCGGCGTGCGATGATATCTGGCTGTGCCATCGCTTGAAGCAGTTGCGCACGCGGACCCACTCGCGTTAAACTTGACGCAAGTAATTGGTTTTGAATGGTTTACGACGGGCGGGAGTTTGTCTGGCTTTACTGGAGGTTCAGAGTCGCAGGGATATCGAAACTCCAATGCATCAGTTCTCCGTTTGGCCGGGCGCGGAGCGGGTTTCCGGCCAAAGAGCTTGTTCGAGGTAGACTTCTCACTGTATCCTGAAGACTTCACTTGCGCGTGAAATGTGACTGGCTTATTTTGAACAATTCCTGTCGTTTTGCCTCGTCCCTTGGCGTTGATAGGTTTGTTAGTGCATGAAGAGGTGGTAGGTTTTGATTTGGTCTTGAGGGGGGAGGAGGGGTGAAAGGATACTGAATCCAAAATTTTAAATGCTAGTTCATTGTGCTGTTGTATGTTGATCTCGTCCCCTTTTCCAACGAGGGCGAGGGCAGTTTGAACATAGGATGGGATGTTAGAAGGATACTGAATTTCTCCAGCAGCTTTCACGTCTTCCACACTACGTATGTGTAATTTCGAAAGTTGGACTAAACAATCTCGCAAGATATTGTCCGACCAGGGCCGCTGCACATTCAGCTCCACGGCAGTTCGCACAACGCTTTGCAATGTTCCATCAGATACCGGCAAAGCCTGTTGCGGCTGCTCCAGTTTTTCTCTTATAAGAATTAGATTCGACTCCCCGCTGAAACTGTTGCCCACGAGAACCGCGCATGTATTGGGAGATGCCCATCTTGCAGGGAGCGCGTATGCGCCTGCTGTTCCTGAAAATCCAGCGTGGAGTAAAGTGGCTTCTTGGGTCGATGACGTAGATGTCAAAGGTGGGTAACTTTGCTGATAGGACACGCGGCACAGAATTGCGTAGGAAACGGGGTCAATTATAACCGCGCCATTCACGCAGCCTACAATGAGCCTCACTCGATCCACTCCTCCTCCTTCTGCCATTCGCAATGCGTCGCTTTCTGCCAATGCTTGACTTCGTTGAGCCCAGCTCGGAAGGAATGTGCAATAACGGGAAGCGACAATCGCCGGGCTATAGTGTATTTCCTGTCTTTTATCATCGGCATTCACTGACTCCGATCGGGGAACCTTGCTACGCCATCGCGGAATACTACTAATAATCTCTACAGCATCCTGCACGGGCTCGCTGACGGAGGTCTCTTCAGATATCTGGCGAAACGTTTTTGAGATATCGATCGTCGTGAGGCATCTGGGTTCACAAGCATTGCCTCTCCTTGGAGTTAGCTCGAAAAAGCGTAATAAGCCATCCTCAGAACCGATACAGCAGCGAAAATGCTCAGGGTCGATTGCAACTGATGTCAAAGGGTAAGGTGATAGAATTGTCGATTGATATAGGCAACATCGGTTGGCAACGTCCCAAACTTTAAAGGTGCGGTCTTCGGAAATCGAAACTAACCAATCCTTTGATTGCGGGTAGCCTTCTGCGGGCAGTAAAAACTCTGACGCAGTCACCTTTGCCAAGTGACCTTCGAGGCATATGGTTCTGCCCGTCTCAAGGTCAACCACATAGATCAGGTTGCCAGCTGTGGCGGCTATCCATTTATCAGCAGCATCTAGGCTCAAGTGACACACTTGACCCAAGTCTTCCTTGACGAGCTCACTTTCCAGTTTCTGGTCATAGCAGTCTTCAGCCGGAAGCCTCAAACAACGCAGTGAATCTTTCGAGGCCGTCACCAATACGCAAGGAAAAGTACGTTGGCCAAAGCAAGCAGCTTCAATGCGCTCTTGATGTTGCGTGTCAATAAGAAGTTTTCCCTCCGTCCAATTGTCAAACCCAGCCGCCAGACGCACTAAAGTCAGAATGACTTTATGCCTGGCATTGGTCACTGCCTGGAACGCCAACCAATCTTGACTGATTGCGAGGGCATACGAGGATAGTGGAAGCGAGCTTTGAAACTTTCCCTCATGAGAGACTTCAAACTCTTGCCTGCCACTCGATTGGAGCCGGTCGACGGGCCGGGCAAGCATTCTGCTGAACAGAATGTTGCAACTTTGTGGTGACTCATGGGCTAGTGTCAGCGAATCGTGTCCGAACGCGTCGCTCGTCGGACGCGAAGCTGTCGGTTGCAAGCAGCAGAATGGGAACGGAAGGTAAGCGTCTTTGTTGAAACAACCAGCATCCATATCAACATGCTCATATATCTCTCTTGGTATATGCGTGGTTTTATCAAGGAGAATCGCACTTTACTAGGGGGAGATCGGTAAGAAACCCTGACAGCAAATGTAACTTGATATACGAAGGTCTGATTGATCACTGGCCTCGAAAAGGCATTATGGATGCAACTAGTCACATTCTTTCATACCAAGTATTTTATTCTATATTGGATTGCTACTCTCCTCCTGCTCATTTTCAAAGGTTGGTGGAGCCGTCGTACCCAGCAACTTCTCATACTGACCTCGTGCAGGAGCAAGATTGCCATATCCCCCCAGTGCACATGGAATCGAAATATGGACGCTCTTTCCATTTGCATTGTTTGAAGCTTCTCGATTCTATCTAAGTACGACAGCCATTGCAACATCATGACCTCAAGTGCAAGGGCATGATTCATTGTAATCGTTCTGAACGCAGGCAAGAGGCTGAGACGAGAAAGCAGACCATTGCTGATTATCGTGACAACTCTCACTGCGCTATCATCACTTGCCTATTTGTATTATTGTCTATGGCAAACTTACGTGTGCGTACTGCTGGTTGAAAGTCTCAAACATCCACGTTTTAACAATTCCATCTGTAATGTCACAGCTCAATGTTAGACATCATCCTCAGCGCAATCGGTTTATTTTTTGTTGCTGGAGAACTTCTCGCAGCGACTTTTATGATTGTGTTTAACAGTCATGATGAATAAATGTGAAATGGATGTCGGAGTTTTCTGTCGTGGTATCAGTTCATCTATCTTCCGTTTAAAAATAATAGCACCGTAGAGACCACCCCTAAAACGGCCCCCACAGCTACGCCCTTAGCAAATAATCGGTCCTTGGGGTACAGACCCGGTGCGCTCTCTGGTACTCGTGCCACGTCACCCTCTTTTACTTCAGCACCACCAAGTACTAGCGGTCCAAGATCGATGATGGCTGGCTTGGCCTCTTCAAGGACCTGAAGACTCTCCAATCTTCCAATAAGAGGCTGGAACTCCTCTTGGAGTTGAGACCGCAACGCTGCTCGGTCTGCCTCGGACGTTTCCGTGATGAGATTGCCCAGCTCCTCTTTTAATATTCGCCGCTTTCGAGGTTCCACAAATAATTGTACAACCACGAATATCGCAAAATGCAAAGAAATCAAACCCCTAACAGGATCCAAAATATGAGCCTTTGGCACCCTTCAGAGTAGCACGACAAGTGAATAAGAACATACCAAGTCCACCAGGTACTTGCTCTTCGGATTTTGTCAGAATAGAGCTGCTCCTCTATATAACGCTCACGAATTTCGCTTGAAGACAACCGGTAAACATGAGATAACAGTCGCGGCAGAGAACAGTTGTCTGCTTACTTTAGATAATCTCTATGACACTTTTCAAATCCTTCCACGGCGTCCTTATACTCTTGCTTTGCTTGGCTTTCGCTCTGCTCAAGATTTAAGTCCTTGCGATAGAGCTCGGTAAAGCGGGTGATATCGCTATCTAGCCACGTATCTTTGCGCTGGAAAGAAGGAAGACATTGGCATCAGCATTACGTGTCGGGTCTACATACCGAGGGTAGGTGGTGAGCCTCATCAGAGTCGTGATTTGCAAAGATATCTACCTGAAGCAAAGAATTGAGCTCTCTTTGGCATTTTCTTCTCTCTTCAATGGTTTGCTCGTAGGCCCGCTTTGCCATGTCGGATCGTTCCCTCGCGACATTTAGCTCATTGTCCTTCGCAAGTACACGATTTTTGCATTCCTGGACAACGCTATATCCAGTCAGGGTGTTGAGGAGATCGCTAAGTTTTGGAAAAATGTGGTTGGCAACGTGCGAGTATACGTCTGCTGCAGATCTCCGCAGCACCGCCCTTGAATGGACAGCTAGGGCAATCGCCGGCATTAGAGCAGAGCGAGCCTTTGCCATTGCATCATCGTTTTTGGCTGCAAGACTCTCCGAGGTTTCGGTGTCTGGAGGCTTCAAACGAGGATATTCACTGTTTTCTCGTAAAGGTTGCTTTTCTTGAAGATTTGCGAGATCCCTCCCTTGTATATGAGGTACGTGGTTGGAGATTGAGGGCAGTATGGAAGATGCATGGCAATGTGGTCGAGGGAGGGATGTAGTGAGTATTCTATTCCGCGTGCTTCGAATGTACAGTCGATGCTGCTCGCCAAAGTGTCCCATGACGTCCCGGACGGAAAGAGTAGACACTCCGAGGGCCTGACGTTTCTGTACATGTAGCCCCAAACATAACGACACTACGTTACAACCCCTTGCCAGGCATCTTGGCAATGAGCGTGCCGACGACATGGCCATTGAAGTGATCTCCCACAGGATGAGTACGCCAGCACTATTATCCCGTTGACCATTTCCAGTTCAAATTGGGTTCGAACACGTTGGGTATTATAATCGTTGATGCCAGATCCTCAACGATATAAAACCTTCCCAACGCTTTCCCTTGACTCGCCTTAACAAAATACCTATCAACCTCTTATACCAAATAATCAAACATACATTATCGAAAAAAACAAAAACAGCTATTTGCTCGTATGTCTTTCTTGTCAGTAGGAGAGTCCATTGGAGTCGCAACTTGTCACTTGCAATAATCTCGGCTTGAACATTTAATGAGATTCCAATGGTTGGAGTTCGAACCATTGTAATGACAACTTGACCTGCAGAGTTCTTGGAACTGTTTCCATACTGCAGTTGGATGAGCAGGGCAAAGGCGTTTTCCACCGTAGATCATCAGACCCGTATATTCTGATTGCTGCATGCGCTAGGCGCGAGTACGCTGTACATGGCGAGCCCACGCTTCCGATGTCCAGTCTCTTATAAGAAGCGAAATGGACAGCTTTCACTGGGTGCTCACGAATTTGACTGGACACTGGATGGCGCTGAGCAACCTGAACTGCGTATTCCGTACAGTGCTGTAAAAGGTGCTGATTACTATCAGGGAAGGACAAATTGAAAGTCGCAATACTCAACTATGTGCCAAATGTTACTCTTGGCAGCACAAGCGCAAAATAAGTCGGAGAAAGTTATTTTGAAAGTATCTTTATGGGCACAAAATGGCCAACCAGAAGTCAACCACAACTTCACCTTCCTATCGACTAACGCGGCCAAAGACCGACAAAAGGTTATAGAAACGTTAGCCTATCACATCAGCCAACGTTCCGGAACTGGGAGCGGGCCACCCTCTGCTTCAGGAACACCGCAGCATCCTGGGGCAGGAGTTCCCAAAGGCGGTACATTATCAGCGGAAGAGCGACAGATTAGACTGGCGATCCTGCAGGACAATAAGGAATTGGGAGAATTATTCAAGACTTTGGTTCTGAGCAACCTGATATCTGAAGAAGACTTTTGGGCAACACGTCAGGTTGCTTTAACACCCGTGGTGTTGTTTGCTCAGGAAAGACATTTAGCTGATAGAAAGTCCGTCTAGCATTTGATGACGTACCAAAAATGGCAGAAGAATCAGAAGAAGGGGGTTTTGGGAACCATCGCAGATGTCCGTCCCACGGATAGCGACGGATCTGATATGAAATTCAAGATCACCGACGATGTAATAGCCTCAATCCTGGCACAATTTCCACCTGGTTTGTATCCCGCAGTCTATCTTTTGATCCAGCTACGCTCCTATGGGCTTACTCTTGGATTCGCTTGCCAGTTAGAAAAGCATACGAAGCCAATGTTCCTAATAAGGTTGCAGCTTACATTCTAAGTCCCGCAATTATGATCCCGAGTCTGAACAAAATAATATGAACCTAGATGACCAAAGAGACTTTTATGCGCAAGTACCTCGAGTCCAAGTTCTATCAGCGAAATCGTGGACCCGGCAGTAGTGGAAGTGACGCATTTTTTGCCCAATATGAAGAAGAGGAAGATGATGGTTTGTGATACTGGATGGTACGTCTACAATGTAAACGTACTCTGAAGCCTTCTATCGCGGTGCCCTTCAGACTATGCGGTACACCCAAAGCGTGCAAAGTACGAAAGTTCCCACCTCCTTCTAGATCTGGCAGCACAAACTGAAGATCATTTGGAGGTAAGAATGCCGATCGTTGTTCGCTGGGATGTGCGAAGTAGTGACAAATATGGTTTAGACGGGCAATCGGCCAGATACCACGATGCGAGCAGGAGGCGTACGATCATCGTTACCATTAATTCGGCAATTCAACCGCGTATCCGAAGGTGTTCTGAAGGCCAACATGTACGAAGGTTGCTGATCGTACTGTTAATTAGGATGACAATGACATGTAAACATTCCTGTGTAGTAAACCTTCAAGCACTCAGACCAAGGAACCAACTGCGGACGAGGTTTATTTGCGAGTAAGAGAATGACTGTGTGATGGCATATGCCAAGCAGATCGTCATGCTGAAATCCTACAGTCAACGGAGTTAGACGACCTGAGACCAGCAGAAGGACCAATAGCAAAGGCTCTCGAAATTGCAGATGCGACGAAGTACTTCCAGTCGCAAGTAGGATTGTCGACGTCCACCCCTGTTGAGCGGCAACAATTAAACGCTTCGGTTCGTCCAGTCAAAGCATAGTCATTGATTTCCAAACGTCTGGCTGATGAAATGATCTACTCAGCAACTTTTACGAACATTTAGCAAGGCTGTCCAGAATTGGGAGCCAATCCTATCCAAGGTACCCGTAACTCGAATGGCTGCGAGTGTAGGACAGTGGGTAATGTCTTATTTTATTTGTAGACTGCGGTCTCCCGGGCGAGTGGAGACAGCATCTTACAACAATTAAATACGTTGACGAAAAAGAGAAAGCGGGATTATCAACGAAATCGAGGTATGGGAGCGTGCATTTTTACATATGACAGAGGACAGCGACTAATTGATCGTAATCAGCACTAAGCAGCACAGTCGCCAAAGATGCGATGGCCCTGCATGCTGCTGCTAAGGAACTGCTACATAATTATTGGAGTGCCATAACTGAAAAGGATACGGAAAAATTAACTAGAATTGTTACGGTCTTGCAAGACATATTAGATAAGGCGCGGAACTTTGACAAAGATTCCCGCGATGGGCCCAACAATGTTTCCAAGTCTGCCGTAAGTGCCTTTCGCTTCAAACGCTTCGGGATCTCATCCTTCTCACGTACTGTCGTAGGCTTTCAAAGCAATGCAGGACTCAGTGGAGCGGGCAATAAGATTGCATAAAAAGAGACGAGTTGAAGACAGGCATCGTTTCCTATCTATCTGATAGCCTCCCTTCATGGTAGTCAGGAGCACGTACGAAATTAGGTACCGCTGCGGGCATGGTCATCGTTAGTGAGGTCTCGGTCGTGGTGTTCCCTTCTGTGAACATTCCTGGAGTTGGAGGGCTACCGGCCATATCCACTCATAGGCGGGCCAAACCGTCACCTGCAAGTCAGGGCAAGCGTTTGTCAAGTGTAAACTAGTCTAGAAAGTGTGGCACTCAATCTATTGCTTGCTTGGTAAAGACCACTCGCGAGTTCATCTTTAAAACCACGTACATAGTCTATCCATGAAAAGCATTCCGCGCATCAGCGCACCCAAAGTTTCCCAAAGGACGCGACTTGACGCGTCGTACGATCGGCTTACAGTGGTCTATGTTGGGGCTGCTTTGTCCAAGTGGCGTGAGCAATGTTGGAAGCCTTTGTCGGGTGCCATGGCAGGCTGAACTCAAGTACAAGTAGGAAACCTTGTTGCTGCCTTCCTTCCGTGATCCCTTGCTATCGCCTCGGCCTTTCTGAGTTCGCTACGTTAATTCCTGCATCATGGCGATCAACATGACTACCCTCAAGCATCCGTACTATCCTCCTCACCTCGACCTTCCCCACTACACAGTCCCCACCATGCCAATGCAGCAAATCCTCACCATCTTTTTCAGCACCGTACTCGTCATCCTTCTGACATCTTACTCGATAATTTCACGCTCAGAAACGACATTTGGACGCAAGCTTGTCTTTCTCTGGTTTATTTCCTGCGGCTTTATTCACTGGGGTCTGGAAGGCTATTTTGCGTACAACCATAAGGAAATTGCGGGGCAGAGTTTCGTCCTGGCAGAATTGTGGAAGGAATATGCGTACAGCGACTCGCGATACATGAGTGGAGACTCTTTTGTGGTCGTTATGGAAAGCGTTACTGCGGTTAGCTGATGGAAACAAGCGTGTTTCTTGTCCTCATACTGCAAGTTATCTGACTGTTCTTTTCTTCCTTTGGCTAACCAGTTCCTCTGGGGTCCGCTCTCATTCCTCACGGCGTACTTGATCTTTAACAACTCTCCTGTTGCCCCCATACTCGAGTTCCTGGTTTCCACTGGCCAGTTATATGGAGACGTCCTCTACTATGCTACAACCTTGATCGAAGGTGCTCCTCACTGTTCTCCTTCTCCCTACCACTTCTGGTTCTACTTTGTGTTTATGAACGCCTTCTGGATTGTGATACCCTTGACGATAATGTGGAACAGCGCGCGAAGAATGCATCGCGCCATGTGCTTGACTCAAGGGAAAGGAAAGGGCAAGCTCGAGTAGCAGATGTATAACTTATTATAGACAATAGAAAATTTGGAAAAAGCAAACAAGGTTGATTGACTAGGATGCATCATCGGTTTTGCGCGCTGGGATGCGTTTGCCAAGCAGGCGTCGCTATCGCTAATTGATCGCCCGCGGTTGCACAATATAATAATATAAATATCTCGCTTCATAAAACACCATCGCCGATACTACTCGCGCCTTCTTTTGCGTCTCTCTGAGCTACACGTCGAACACATCCAGGCACCTTCGGGCGGAGCACTGAGGCCCACGCATTCCAAATGGAACCACTCATGTGGACACTCCTGCAAAGGTCACCTCTGTTAAACTCTCGTCCTATCACGTACGTGATCGCAATGCCTCTCACCTCATTGTCGCACGCTATCATTTCGCCAAACGACACCTGTTGACAGGTACAGTAGACCAACTCGTCCGACGTATCAGGCGATGCACCACGCCATCTTGGTGACGAAAGCGGACTGTTGAAGATGTGCGGTGTTCTGGTTTAGCAGAAACTAGATCAATACCACTGCCTTATTAGGATGCTATCAACAAAAAATGCAAAAACGCGTATTAAACATTGTGGTACTTTACGATTTACGCTTTGTCGACCTTCTTTGTGACGCTAGAGCTCGTCGTTCTACGTCGAACTTACTGGGTAAACATGTGTCTCGCAAACTGGTTCGCGTAGGGTACTTACTTATTGACGGCGCTCCCACTCGGGCAGGTGGGCCAGTCGCTAAAACAAAACTGATTAATACCATTGCGAAAGCGTCCAGAACCTTACGGCTCTTTGCACACACCAGTCAACGAGAATAGGGATGTAGCGCTTCGTCTGCTGTTTATCGGAGTAGTTCGGTCACGCAATGCGTGCCCTGCGGTAACAACAGATACTGTCGCGCATGCACTACTCTCCTCCACCGAAGGATTTATTCGATCGAGATCCTGTGACAAACGCCTCAAATATCTGTCGATCTGTATTTTGTGTGAATAAACCGAATCACTGGTAATAAACTGTAGTACAGCGCAGAGCATATAATAATTTACCAATTCCTTGGATCTCTCCGCCATCTGAACCTTCTCTTCTGCAATTTCTTTGCATTTTTTGAAATCTTCCGTTATCCTTTCGTACAGTTCGAGCTGATCCGGAAAATCGCGAACCAGTTCTTTTCTCTCCGCATCTTCAAATGAGTCAAATGTATGCTCCAGCCTTGGCGGCGTTTGGATCACCGCTTTTCCTTTGGGCTTAGGACGTGACGTTCCTTTTCCCTCCAGTTTGGCAAGCTCGACCTGAGCACGAACGATCTCCTCCATCTTGTCGTAAAAGTCCATCTGCGCTCTTGCTATGTCCTGGCGCAGTGCTATGGAGTAAAGGATACCTTTAGACACACATACTCGCGTGCAACACCAGCCACGTCTGCTTTACCGTCACATTCCTCGTCCTTTGCACGTAATTCGTTGAGAGTATAGTGTACCTCTTGGGGAACTGCCTCTATCGCTAAACAGATGTTACATCTTAATTTACATATTGATATCACAGAAATGCACCGTCCACTGCCTAGGACACGCACTGGCTATATACTCCTCCAAGTATGCAAAGTAATCGGTAGTCATATTTTCTCGTCGTGCGTTAAAGGGCAAGAGGAGGCTCGCGCGGGGTAACGGACGCGTAGTTCACAACCAATTCTCTGCGACCAAGTACAGATAGACTTTCAAGCTCCAGTGTTGAGATTCCTTTTGCTCTTTTGCTTTGATCGCTGTCGATGCTCGATGCTACACTTGTTTTGCCTGTCCAACTTCCCGCCAAACGCATCCCTGGTCGTGCGCAGGCTGACTCAGCGAGTTATTAGCGTAATATAACCTTTTCAGGGTTTATGCTGGCACAGTCGTGTTGTCACATTCATAGCTGGACTGGACTGGAATTTGGAGCTAGATGGGCAGGCACATGGCACGGACATGGCACAAACAGGATCAGTCGAAGAGTCTATAGTATACGAGGATACACCGCTCGGAAATTATCTCGAATGTGTGTGAGATTAGTTGAAAACAGGATTAGCTCTAGAGCCATGTGAACTGATTGCCAATGGATAGGGGTGGAGAACGAAGGAGGTGGGGCCGCCGTTTTAGAAGCTAATTCGCCAGCGGACGCCTGGGAAACAGGTCAGCCAGCTCAAACGAGGCGCTGGGCCCAGGAACTTTGGGTCTCTTTCAAGGTGCAGAGGCCTTGGGAAGTTCAATATTTGACACTTGTCTAACCAAAGTATCATTCCAGTCGCTGCATCTACCTCGTCGCTTATTCCCTTCGTTGGAATCACGCAATGCGGTCTTTGAAACATTATACAAGGAAGAGGTGTACGAATTCTTGCTGCTTCAACACCATAGTGTGGATGGAAGACTTGCCAGTTCAAGCAACAGTCGGGCAATGATGCCCAATTCCATATCCGCCGAGTTTGGTGCACTTTTGGGGCTATGGGTTCTAGGAGGGGCTAGCGCATGGGCTGGAGCAGCGATATTAGCGAGGCAAAGGGGAGGTGCTCATCTCGCGGGGGCAGCTCTCCTTGTGATGCTCTCGGTTCCTCTTGTGTGGGCAACACGTTCCCAATGGGTTAGTCCACCACACAGAGTCAACGACATCGCAATGTCCTTACATTCCTGCCTTGCTAGGCGCGTACACGACTCGGGCTTCTACATCGTTCCTGCCTATCAACTCTTCGTTCGTTTCTTCAGTCTTCTCACGAACTGGACAAGATCCTTCGGAAAGCCATTCGCTACGTTCAAGAGGTTGAATTGGTTTCCCGAGGGTACAGACTGTGGGTTACATCTGTTATGGTTGCAATCTGCGTCCCACGTTGTTCATTCATCACCAAATAGGAACTAGTGCCCCAGCTTTGTCTCCCATCACCCGCATTGAACAGTCGTCAAAATCTAAGCGATGCATAGCGTTGCGGACTATGATTCGACATGTCATTGACGATATTTTGAGTCGATCGCGTTCAAGTCAGGCTAGTCTTGCTTTGCTCAGCGGAAGCGCAGATCATGCTTCGTCACCTACCCCCTCCGTTCCAACCTTTGTTACCGACGATTCCGATTCATTGTCTCTGTGCAGCTTGAAGTACAACTGGCAGCTGATGCGATTGCAGAGAGTGGAACTGCTGAATGCGGTACTAGTGGTTGCGCCATTTGACCAGGTACCAGACGTTGGATATTGTGGGCAGAGGTGGACCAAAATAAACGGTCATTTGGATCGAGTGACTGAGACTTTGCGAGCAAGTTGTCTCAGGATTTCGCAATGCATAGAGACGGAACTGCGTAAGTGCATGACAGATTCCGTACACGCTCTCTACCGTCAGTCTAACTCGGGTTTACCAAAGGCATCCGTTCTGACGAAATTGCAGCCGATGCAGAGGATACGCATGCTGTTGGCGCGGTAGTAAATCGCCAGCGTCACCGACAGCGAAAATATCTCGCTAGTGCTATATCCCTTGACCAGAGATTGAAGGAAATTAGGACAAAACTGCTGATATGCACGCAAGATATTGAGAGTAAGATACCGGCGTCCGCCAACGTTTAATGCAGGTCTGCTTCAGCTCAAATGTTCTAGACATGGACGATGAATTGCAGCTCGATCCAATAGCTCAGTTATTTGATTCGATCGGTCGTGATCTTGAAAACGCGTCTTGCAACTGGAAAGAAGCTCAATATAATTTACAGCACTTATTTGCTGATAGTGGTAGCAACAATGATGATGATATGCAGATGGCAACGGATCTTAAAACTGGAAGGGCAGCGTGGGACGAGCAGATATACAAGGAGCGCATAGCTGTCCACGACAGTATACCCGATGAAAACCTCCAGCAGGAAGGACCGGAGGAGCTGTATGAAGACACTGCGGAGGATATCTCCGATATCGCTCCAGCATCTAACGTAAGTAACATTTGACGCGGCATCGGCAATGTCACCTGTCATTGATCCTTGTGGCATCCCATCTAGAAATTGACCAGGGAACAACGTATTCAGCTCCAACAAGCCAAAAGACAGGTCAAGGTATGGAGGACACATATTGACGATTCGTTACCTTTTGCTAATCGTAATGGATTTGTAGAATCATGTCAAAGTCCAACGCATCGCCAAGGATGAGATGATGTCTGAACTCAAAAATGTTCTCACACAGCGGAAACCACATGTGCAAACTTCATGAAATCAGCTGTCATTGTAATACATTATTTATTTTTCAAGACCTATTTCGCTCCAGCAGTAAAAGCATAAAGCACATAATATATTTTTGATTCTCATTGGGGCCAGTATACAAAAAAGAAAAAAAAATAGCTAGGACCCTCTCAAGATTCACACTTTGCACTTGCTACCAAAGTAACGTTCTTGGTCTTGCGATCGAGAATATCGATAGGCTGACTGACAGTTGCCATGTAAAGGTATGCGATACAGATTTCCTAACAGTTACACTTTCCGGCTGGGCATTTGCAAGATGCACCGCATGCGCAAGAGTGATGGGCAGCCTTTCGCTCTGCCTCACCGCAGTTGCAGGCATCGTGGGTGGCAGGGCTATAGATTATACGACTCTAAATGAGTATACGAATGGAATGGCAAAGTGACATGCGCGACTGAAACCACGTACCACACACACTCGCTACCGCACGAGCAGTTGGCTGCGGCCCTCTGAGCGTCAGCCTTCTGCTTGACTTCTTGTCGGTTGCATGTGCACGATGCTCCGTGGGCGCCGTTGCAGCCGCATCCAACGCCGCAAGGGCAGACACCGAGGTCAGTGGGAGCAGTAGTAGAAGACATGTTGGTGATGAGGAAACTTGAAGGGTTTATGGTGTGTTGAGTGTCAGGTTTCAAGGCGAGAGGCTGAAGTTGCTTGTTTGTGGAGTTGAAAGTGTGGGGGGGAAATGCTTAAAGGTCTGTCCTTTTATAAGCCCAAAAGGCTGAGTGTGGGGAAGAAAGAGCCTTTAGAAGCGCGTGGCCCGTTCCCCCACAATCCAATTTTTGCCAACCAACTAGAATATCTCCTTCTTTTTGTGATCAGACGCGAAGTTTCTGCCAGTGGTTGAGGTGATTTCGCATTTCAACAAGGAGGCCTTTTCGCCAATTGTTTTTTTTTATTTCATATCGGTTTGGGAGCAGATGGGCATATGGTTGGATATCAAGTTTCCAAACACACAAACAACATCACAAAACAATCACAGAACACAATCACAGAACGAGTTTGTGAACTGAACAACAGCACATGCTGTGATCATCTAAATTCTATTGAGATCAAAACCCTGCCGCGCCCCCTTCTTTCCTCCAGTCGCCGGCAGCTGGAGAAATATCATTCAGAACAGGTCAATACCAACAAGTTGCATGGCCTTTACACACCTTGAATAGTTCCGTTGCGCAGGCGACGGATAGCTTCCACGCCGCTCAAGTAAAACTTTGGAGGCAACCTTGTCACCTAATGGTCAAAAAAAAATTGTTAAAACTATGACAAGGTATGACACTGACAAAGACTGCATACATTATGTCCTCTTGCTTCCAGCTCTTTGACAAGCGCATCATCATACTCATTTTCCACCGCAATCTGTAACTAGATTAGTTAAAGCGTCCCAAATGTGATTGTAAAATTGAACCCCGTACCGTGTTTGGGAGCAACTGATGATGCGCTCTAGGCATGCTTACGGCATGTCCCGCGTCAAGACCCCAATCCAACATGTCAAAAATGGTTTGCAGCGTTGCTGTTATAATCCTGCTTCCGCCGCTGGCTCCAATAATGGCTTCCACTTGACCATCACGCTCGATTATGGTAGGAACGCTCGAGGACAGTGGTCTCTTGCGTGGTTCTGGAGATGAAAATCAACGATGGATCAAAGTAGAGCAAAATCACCGCATGTGACACTTACGGACGTAATTATATGGCGATGGGACAAGACCAAAAGCGTTAGGTACACCGGGAATAGAAAAGTCATCCTACAAGTGTGAAACGTTGAGACGGCAGCTCTAAAAGAAGCCGCGATCTTTCCATTTACCATTTCATCATTCAAAATAATTCCAGTCTCTGGGTCCATTAATTGTCCACCAAACAACAAATTTACGGTGCAGGTCATTGACACGGCTTCCCCGTCCGGACCAAGAACAGAGACATGCATCTGGATGGCGAAAAAGGCAGATTTCACTTAGCCTTGTGGGCACCGCCTTACCGACTAACACGTCACTCACGGTTCCGTGATCTTCTTCAACGTCAAATGGAGGGTTGTAGTAGGCAGGGGGAAACGTTTTCGTCTACGATATAGCTCTCATTTAGTAACCGACCGCCAACTTTTGTTTGCGTCAATCCGCATACATCAGAGATATTCTGCCGGATTAGCCCAGCAGTCTGCTTGTCCGTAAAGTGCTCGGCGATTTCAGTGATGTTACGGAAAACCGTGTCAATTGGATCACCGTAATAACTGCGCTGCGCAAAGCCGTGTTTATAACTCTCGATGAGTCTAAGAGCAAGATTATCATAAGCAATCTGTCTTGGATGCTGCAAGACCACGAACGGGTAGCCCGCCAAGAGAAACCATACCGGTGAATGTTCGTTGGTGTCCTCCCTTCACCGCGCAAGTCATAACCCTCCATGATATTCAGGACAGACAAGAGCACCGGGCCACTTTATAAATAATCACCATGTTAGTCAAACAGCTGCAGATTGGGCACCCAATATTCGCACCTCGTAGGCGCCGGTGATGTAATAATCCGTCTGCCGTGATAATATCCAATCAACGTGTCTTGGACCTTGGCTTGATACTGCTTCATGTCATTGAGCGTCAAGATGCCTCCATCGTCAGTGACTGTTTTTACGATGCTCTCGGCAATTTTACCCTGCAAAATGTGTAGAATACGGATCAATCAGTCTGACTTAATACCCCTTATGCGTGACAGACAAAAAGTTACCTCATAGAATACCGAAGCACCCTGCTCGGCAATCGTTTTCAGGGTAGCGCCCAATTTTTCTCGTTTGATGGTATCTCCCTTTCTCAACAGCTGCCCGTTGGGTGCAAACACATCGCGGAAGGCGGTGTTGTTGAGCATCAAATCGCCTGCCGCCTGGGATTCCGTAATCGTCAAGGACAACACCCCACTCATAACATAAAGGAGGCATCAACTCACTTTGATACGGCTTTCCAGGGTCTGCGAGACTGTCCAGCCATTAATGGACAGCTCAATTGAGGGTTGGAACAATGCTCTCCACGGCAATTTTCCATATCTTTTATTCATCTTGAGCCCGCATTCAGCTTGCGTCCTACAGCTGTTCAAACCTACCTTTTATGGGCAGCCTCATAACCTCGAATTTCCCCCCTTCACACAGAAGTAGGATTCAGGACAGCGCATACAGGGGTACTGGCTATAATAAACACTTACGGGATACCAACGCCCAGTCCTCCGAACTGAGCCGATCGTGGATTTTCAACGTACATGTCCCTGGTACTCGCAGCCGGGGCTTCTTCTCTAAAATCCACATACTTGCTCGCGCCATTCTTTTCCCTCACAACCATAAACCCTCCTCCACCAATACCACTACTGTACATATTGGTAACACCAATGCACAGCCCAGTGGCAATCGTTGCGTCCACAGCAGATCCACCTTGTCGCAAGGTGTTGGCACCAATCTCACTGCAAATTACATTTTCAGAGGATACAGCGGCATTGCGCGAAGTAATGGAACCTGGAATGAGATCTGATCGTACGTAGATGGGCTCGTAATACAGTTTGGAGGCCCTTTGATAAATAAATCCAGTATAAGGTGAAAACAGACCTTGGTGTGAGCTACCACTCTTTCCCGCGATGTCCACAACAGCCCAGACTCCTATACCCGATCATGTTAAATCAAGGTTTTACATATAGCGCTGCTACGACATACATACCCAGCAACAAGAGGGCAGTGAGGGCAGCGACGGTGCCGGGTCTCCCCCTTACCAGCTTCCACACCCGAGATGTCTGGGTCTGAGACCTTCCCGTCTCGCGCAAGAGAGCGCCATTCTCCGTATCATCAAGAGAATCGCGATCAATGGCAACGTACGCAGACGGGTTGGGCTCCTAAGAAAATGAGATCTGTAAGAAACCTTTGACCTCTCCAAATTCCACTTGCAAACAACGAAACTAACCTGTTGGGACGACGCTAAGGGCATTTTGTGGAGCTGGCAAGGATCGTCGGTCGCCTCGTATCTTATATATATCCAAGAATTTGCGTTCAACGCTCGAAAGAAAATATCGTCACCCAGTGGGAAAAGTTAGCGATCTGGTTGGTGTGACTCATCGCACCTTTGCTTACAAAACGTGTTGATCGACGCACTCCTCAGTTCGAAATAACTGCTATTTTTCAGGACTTTTTTGAATTTGATGGACGGCCCGTCCCCAACAACGGCTGCGGTCACGATTCAGCGTCATGTACGAGGATATCTTGCTCGAAGGCGTCTGGCAAAGTACAGACAATGCGCAATTATAATTCAAGCTCACGTGCGAGGCTACCTTACTCGCCTCAAGCGCAGACCTCATCTTGCCGAATGCCGACGTGCGCGAGACCTAGGACGAAAACTGCTGACGACTCGACAAAGAATCGTACAAAAGGAAAAGATAATGGGGATGGTGAGGGGCGTGGGTGATGTTCACGGTTGGGAAAGGAAGCGGAGAGAAGAGGCCGCAAAGGTGTTGCAGAGGTGGCATAAAGGTGTCCTTGCACGAAAGACTTTCCAGAGGAAAAAGCTAGAGAGGAAAAGAGAAAGTTCGAAGATGGAAAGGATAAACGTGGAAACAATTGTAGAGGATGAAAAGGGTGAAAATGCGGACCTCAATGCGATCTATGGACAGATCCTCACACGGCTACGTGATCGGCGAAAAAACCCCCCCAGCTCATCCGTCCAAAATCCGCCCCTGCAATCTTATACATCGACCACGACTCCAGTGCTACCTCTGGTTCGTGAAATCGATTCTTATATCACATACATTCAACGCACAACAGCTAATATCGCCGAGGAGAACTTTGAAGTGGCAGTACACAATATGAATATACACATCCCCGTGCAGAGGATTCGGATGGAGCATTTAAAGGCTCATAAGCGGGCAAGAGGAAGATGGTGGGAAATTCCGGACGATGACGCTGATGAGTGGGAATCAGATATGGCTGAAGCTGCCGACTAACGATGAATGCAATGTGCGGGAATGAGATATTTGGAGCACCGGTGAGGAATACAATGCCACGCTACAACCGAATTCGTTCTTCAGGAGGTACCGCAACAGTGATACATGCAAATGGACAGACACACCCCAGAATATATAAAAGTATGTACACGATCGATGCATCTCCAAAAAGCTGTCTAGTATTTATATTTCGTTGAGTAATCCTTGGGGGACACGACCAAACCTCGTCCTTTTCTTGCACCGCGATACACTGTCTCTGTACGTAGATAACATTATAAATCGGATGTCCAACCTTTATATTCGAGAAAATCATCAACCACTGTTACCACTTACCAACAATATCCACCATTTCCTGCTTATCCTCCAATGCCCAGTTGATCTTGTTATTATTACCAGTACCCAAATCGATCATTATATGTTTGTTTCGGTAGAAAAACATGACTGTACATGGATCGTATAATTCATACATTTTGTTGAAATCTGCAGAGGACGGGGCTTGAGTGATAGATCCCGACCGAAATGGCTGACAGGATACTACGTACCAGGGACTTCGGTGATATCTACTAGGTATATTACGGCAAAGTTCTTAACTTTCTCGGCTATAGCGTAGAGTACTTCGTCCATTTTCATACAAGTTGGATCCTGCATGAGTCGAGCAGGTGAACATTTTGTGCTACTGTCCATGGTGCGCCAGCACTCTATGTTGTCTTGCCAAGGGTACCTCCCATATACTCACCCAATCGTGCCCAAATCGAACCACGACCACTCGTTCCTCTTCGTTGAGGATAGCTTGGTCGACATGCCAACCAGAGTGCAAATGCGGAAGGAAATAACTGACGAAAGAGCAAGATCAGAATGTGTCCAGAGCTCCCAGAGGATTGTGAAGACTCCGCTCACTTACGACATGATGGACTGTCTCTGGTTATCTCAGTTCACAAAGTTGCGTGGTCAAAGTACCATTCAGAGGTGGGCCAGAGATCAATGTGCACAGTTGGGTGTGTCCAAAGCAGCGTGGCGCAGCGCACGATTCCATCGCGTTCCTGCTCCATGTAGTCAAGAAGACAGTATGGATATTGTATTGTGAAAATACGCAACCCTGCTCATGCGTTATAACCATGTAACAAGTGTCCCAATCTTACAAAGTAAATAAGCTGAAAACAAGAAATCCTTCATCTATTATTGGTCCTCAGAGATTAGTTGGCTGCGAGGATCCTGTTGTCTTGCTCATATCTTTATTAGCAGCCGTGTACTCTGAATCTTGAAAACTTTGTTCGACAGGCTCCGCTTTGCACCTGCTTTGGGAGGAAGCCAACGCATAGAGGGAAATAACAGCACAGTCGTTATACGGGCCCAACGATCATGTAAACATTAAGGGCAGCATGACATACTCTGGATTCTTTTGAGCACGCTGGACTAGTTCCTGAGCGACATCAGATGACCGATGTGAATTGATGTAGCATTGAATGTGGCCAGAGGAGTACTGAAAGCGGGGCTGTGTGGCGGGTCCTTGACTCTCGCTTTTATTCAGAATATCTTTCAAGTCGGAAACTGTGAATAACTGATGTTTGAGTTTCTGAGCAAGAGTTTGGAGCATACTGCGGAAGAGAGCAGATACCTTTTATTTTGTAACTTGAATCAGTGTACCCGCTGCTTCCCATCTCTTGGTTAGCCTTTAGGTCGACGGTAATAGTATCATTTGGGTTTGCAGTGGCATTCAACTTCTCCGAAAGCTCTGCCGCTGAAAGACGATTTGCGTTTGTGTGAGTGGTGCGGACAAGGATAGCACGGAGCGTCGTTGAGCGCATGTTAAGACGGCAGGCAGAGAATCGAAGCATATCTTGTGGTTCAATCAGTGAAAGTTGTGTCGTTGAATGTGGATGTGTGCAAAGGACGATCAAGAGCAGCAAGTCGTCGTTGAAGGCCAGTGATGTCATTGAAACGCGTCCCGTCAGCAATAGAACACGTGATGTCGCCACCATAGCCACACATTATTTTTTTTTGCTGACTGTCCCCGGGTATAAAAGGCGTGCCTTGTCCATCTTGTCGTTCTTTAGGAAGAAAACTTACCCTTCAAAAGCACCGTCCGCAAGGTGACTTTTGCTTCGGCAAAGGACAGTCATCCGATGATGCAGGCGAGTCGTCCAGGGTAAAGAAGAGGGACGGCGTTAAGAAACGGGTGCCATGCTGGAGTTGTACGGCCCGCTCCTTTGGATGGTCGGTGAAATGCAATGGCAATTTCTTGACGTACATTTGAGCTAGCTTTTCTATTCATGTACATAAATGAGTGAATGTCCATATCCGCAACCAACGAGCGTTACGCCTCTATCTCTGACAACAGTGGGTTCTGTGATGTCCGTTGTGCTGCCGACTCCGCAATTGCCGTGTTCATTCCAACCCCACGCCATACAACGTCCTTCCTGATTGATCGCAATGCCATGTTCAGATCCACACGCAACATGGGTTGAATCTTGGAGAGCTCGGCCCCCTCGCGACAGTATTTCATCATTTGCCTCTGAGAGCTGGTTGTGGTCGTTGCGTCCCCATATGAAAACCCGTCCAGACCTACATCTGATACCTGTAAAGCTCCATCCGCAGAAAAGTTCAATGGGAAGGGAGTCTGCAGGTAACGAGATGGGGATTGGTATCCGCGTTTCAGGCATTGTATCCGGTGAATGGCCCAACTGTGCATGACGGTTTCGGCCGAGGCCCAGCAGTCGGCCGTCTCGGGTGAGCAGAATACTGTGGTGCTGGCCACAGGAAATATCGCTACATGGCGGTACATTGAGACGTGCCGGGTAGTACACTGACGGTGCACGTTTGCGCGGGAAATTTCCCTTCCCATTAATGGTCTCGGGCTTGCTGATCTCGCCAAGTTCGCCATATTTATTTGCACCCCAGCCCCACACTTGTTGGTCTCGAGTCAATATCAACGAATACCGCATTCCTGCCGCAATCTTCTCCACTGCGGTCCCTATGTCCAATCGCATAGGCCGATCCACCTGTTTCGTATCCACTCCCAATCCCAACTGTCCAAACTCGTTCGACCCAAAGACATACAGGTCTCCATCACTTGTTAGTGCGAGCGTATGGTCCCATCCACAAGCCACATATCGGAAGACTGGAGAGGGGAAGACGATAGGGATCGCCACGGGTGAAAACGTATGCAACTCCCTTGTTCCAGGGATCCCCAACTGTCCGCGGTCATTGGCACCTGCTGCAAGAAGACTCCCATCTGCCGTTACAATGACAGAATGGTTCGCACCTCCTGCGAGACAAAGAGGTGAAGTTGTAAGTGAGTTGGGTACCAAGCAAGTTGTTGGGACGCTCGCATCGTCCGTCGCACCGGTTCCGAGTTGGCCGTGGGCATTCGAGCCGAATGCTAACAGGAGCATTGTGCACCTCCTGATCACACCGATAATATGCAGCTAAGCCGCTTCTCCCAACCTCTCAGCACCCAAGAACGCGACACATCATTGACGCGATCTGTTACTGGAATGAAGGAACGAAGGAAGTCGGAACAAAACCAATGGCCGAAGCGTTTGGTTTGCAGACTTGTGGTTGGGATCGGAGGTCACGGGACGCTTATCTAAGCGACGCGCTACTGAACACCGTCGCGCTGCCCTCTGACAGCGAGCAGATCTCCTTCTGCTGAATCGCACAGAGTTTGCATTAAGATATTATCTCGACCCAGTGTGAGCAAAACTGCCTCAACTGTGTGCCCACTATGGCAGATCCTGCGCCCATACAGGATTCCTCCGGCCCCACTCTCACCCCCGAACGTCCGAGTTCAACCCGGGCTGGATCCGCGGTACGACGCAGTACTAAACTCAAAGACACTCGATCTTCGCGGTCTTCAGTCGCTAGCAGAGTAACTTTGTCCGATACAATTGCAAAGGAATCGAGTTTACCGGATGTAAGCGATTCACTTCCGCAAGCTGTCGAAGGCCCCACCGATACTTTGAACAGTGACATTACCGCCGAGCCATCCCATGACATCTCCGGCTATGAAGCGGATAAGACAGCGGAAGACGAAACGAATGAGAATACAGCAGCTGTTCCTGCTGGTCGAGAGAAACTGCTAGCACGCTTCCGAGAGCTGATTAGTGGGTTGAATGGGTATAGCGACGAGCTATGGACTGAGGAACATAACCAAGCGGCAGAATCGTTTCTTTATGAGTCCCAGAATAGGAAAATATTAGCTTTTATAGATACTGATCGCAAGCCGGCAACCCTCTACCTGCAAGCCGCTCTCCCGCCACGAAAGGTGAAAGAGCTCATGTATCTCATCCGGACGCACACGGAAGAAGGTGAACCTGTAACGGATCATAATTTCAGTCAAAAGGTGCAGCACGGGTTTGTATCTGGGAACACGATGGAGAGCCTCTTGCAATTAATGCAGGGAACGTATGTTCCCATGTTTTCCGATAATAAGAGATGGCCGGAAAGCGCCCGAAGGGAGTTCAGCAATCAATTGCACAAATTCATGGCATTCCTCACGGATGCAGCGTATCAAATGAAGGGACATACTGTCCTTTACGTCCCTAGTGAGAATGTGGCTGATCCCGAACGGTGCGCCAAGATGAAGGATGTCGTTCAGCGTCTTGAGTCACTGGTAGTACATTGGACGAGACAAATCAAGGAAGTCGTGAACAACCAACATGCATCGGAGACGACCGAGAATTCCGGACCTATCGAGGAAATTCAGTTCTGGCGAAGCCGCTGCGATGATTTGTCAGGCATTAGCGAGCAGCTGAATAGGGGTGATGTTCAACAGATATTAAAGGTTCTCGAGCTCGCAAAATCATCGTATCTGGAACAGTTTGTTCGACTCGCGAATTTGATTCAAGAAGGAACGGCTCAAGCTCAGGAAAACTTGAAATTTCTCTCAACCTTGACCGATCCATGTCAAACTTTGGCAAATACTGAGCCGAAAAGTATTCCTGCAATCTTGCCTAAGCTTCTTAACTGCATCAGAATAATATGGGAAAATTCCCGGTATTATAACACAAAGGAGCGCTTGACGAGTCTCCTGCGTAAAGTCAGCAACGAAATCATCCGTCGGTGTTGTGCAAAGATTTCGTTGGAAGACATTTTTCACGGTGATGTTCAGGTTAGTATGGTCAGCCTGCAAGATAGTATCAAATGTGGCGAATCGTGGAAAGCTATCTACAAGCGAACCTGCCAGCATATTGCCAAATACTCAAAAGGGAGGTGGGACTTCGACGAGAGCAGCATTTTTGCACAGATCGATGCGTTTGTTCAGCGGTGTCGAGACTTGTTGGAGGTCTGTGAAGGACAGATTCAGTTTGCGCGGAAAATCAATGGTGGTGAAAAGGCTCCCATCCCTTTCTTCGGTGGTTCTCGGGGTCCAGAAATTGGTAAAAGGTATGATAATCGTGAGGTCAAGAACTAGTCTGACATCTGAAGCTTAAACTCTGATATTGCAGCTTGGAGGACATCGAAGCAGCTTTTGAGAGACACCTGTCGACTTTGTGGAGCATCCGCAAATTTATTCTCGATGTGAAGGCCACGCGGTGGCATGACGACTATAATAGCTTTAAGCAAGGAGTGAAAGACTTGGAAGTCATGATGCAGAACACTATCACGTCCGCGTTTGAAGGCGCTACGACAGTGGAGACCAGTGTGGAGCTGCTCGAAATCTTCCATCACCTTGCGAAACGTGAAGCCATCAAACGGACAGTGGAGAAGAAGACCGCCGATATTTACATGCTCTTCATTCAAGAATTGAATGCTGTCAAATCAGAATTTGAATCCCACCGCAAGAGCCCGGAAATCTTACGATCTCAACCAGATGAGGCAGGTTCGGCCTATTGGGCGCGCTCATTGCTTCGACGTATCACGTACACGATGAACATATTGCGAAAAGCGTATTATCTTCCGCATACCCTCCTTGCTGACGAAGCGAAAGGGCAGTACGAGCCGCTCGCAGCGGCTCTCGAAGATTATGTGTCCAGGACGCACGCAGACTGGGTCGCCAGTTTGCAAGCTGATTTTGGCCAACGACTCGAAGGAGCACTGATGAATCGACGCGGCCAGGGACTATTGGAGATGAAATTTGACAAGGATCTGCTACGCCTGTTTGCCGAGATTACGTACTGGCAAAAACTGAAGATGGACATTCCTTTCCATATTCAGGAGATTTACAGTAAACGGGAAGAGCTTCGAGTGCTGCGTGAGAACGTTCTACTTGTCATCAGAGACTATAATAGTATCATGGAGACCTTATCTCCCGAGGAACACCTGCTTTTCCGTGAGCGAATACGGTTGTTGGACCGTAAAATCAATCCAGGTCTTACCAGTCTCACTTGGGCATCTAAAGGCATCACAGATTACTTTGTCAAAGAATGCCGTCGACACTCCCAAGATGTCCAGAAAACTGTCTCGGACTTTATAGAGTCAAACTTACGGATTAAGCGCAACTGCAAGGTCATCGCAGACTCCCTGCTGTGGTATGTTGAAAGTAAAAAGATATATGAGCTCGACGAGTTTGAGTCAGCTCAGAATCGGTACAGAAACATCGTCCGGGATAAGCTCATTGCAGTTCATGAGAATATACAAAACACCTTGCAGATGACTTATGAGGTGTTTCGCAATGATGGGAAAGATGTCTATGGACACTGGGTTAAGTACATTGAGAAGATTGATGGTATGGTGGAAGAGGCCCTCCGCGCATCAGTAAAGCGGTCTTTACAGGAAATCAACAAAGCTATTAACGGGGAGGGAAAGAGTCGAGACGGCGGTGCGGAGGTTCAGCCACTTTTTAAGGTCAAGGTTGTGCTGGAAAATCAACGCGTCGACTTCAATCCGACGCTAAATCATTTGGAGGAAACGGTGAACAAGGTGGCTCGAGAAATGATATCAACTCTTGAAGTCGTTCCTCGGTTAGGAGAACTCCTTGCTGCCGACTCAGTTCAAGTAAAGCCGAAGTTCTACGATATCATCGCAAACGAGGACGACATATTAAAGATCTTTGTCAGCATCCAAAATGGAATGTCTGGCAATGCAACCAAATGCCAGCAATATCTCCGGACGTGGGACACGTACAGAGAAATTTGGGAGATCAACAAAGATGCCTTTATTAGGCGGTATGCGAAGTTGAAGCCGGCTTTGTCGACTTTCGATGCTGATATTAACCGGTATAACGAGGTCGCCAATAACACCCAGAAGGAAGAAACGCTCACAAACATTAATTTTGCACGTCTGGATTGCTCCCTCCTCAAGCACTCTCTTGTTAGCCACTGTAGCGCCTGGCAGAACAAGCTTACAACGTTGCTCAACACGAATGCGAGCACAGAGCTCAACAACTTGCATAAGATGTTTGTAGAAAAGGCTGAGAGACTCCGTTCCCCTCCCAAGAATCTGGACCAACTGGGCGAAAGCTTGAACCTTCTGTCCCAGCTGCAAACGGCGTTGCCGTCTATTGAAGCGCAATTCGGACCAATTCGAGAGCAATACGAGATCTTGGAAAAATACGAAGTTCAAATCAAAGCGGAGGAGAAGACTTTGTTGGAAACCCTGCCTGTCAGCTGGGCTAACTTCCAGCAAACAATCACAGACGCCGAAAAATCATTGCAGGAGTCCAAAGCAAAGTTCAAGGCTGAGCTTCTGTCATCAGTAGAAGATTTCGGAAAATACACATCCTCTATCCGCGACGAATTTACTGCGAAAGGGCCCTTCCATGCCAGCTTTGGTGTTGAAAAGGCACTAAGAGCGATTAGCGAATACCGTAATACCGTACAAATAGCGGCAAATAACGAGCGCAACCTGAAGAAGGGACTCTCGGTTTTCCAGCTAGAACAATCACCATCCAAGGACCTTGAAGCAATGCAGACCTCGCTGGAGCTGCTAAGTCAAATTTGGCAGCTTTACCAGGAGTGGAATAATGCCTATGAGGGCTGGCGAACAAAACCGTTCCTGAGTCTCGATGCAGCGGAGGTTGACGAATCGGTGCAGAATCTCATCAAGCGTCTAAACCGGATGGGTCGCGAGATGAAGGAATGGGATGTATTCGTGCATCTACGCGATCGTGTTCAACACACAAGGCGAACGTTACCTTTATTGCAAGACTTGAAGAATCCCGCAATGCGCGACCGTCATTGGTCGCAGCTCATGGATGAGGTGGCCAAAACATTTGACCCGAGTGGTGCAGATTTCACTTTGGAAAAAATCTTGGATATGGGTCTGGATCAGTATGCAGAGTCCATCTCAAACTTGTCGGCCGCTGCAACCAAAGAATTATCAATTGAACAAGGTCTGGCATCGATCAAGGACGCTTGGGAACAGCTAGAACTCGACATTGTACCCTACAAGGAAGACAAGGGTTATTTCAAGTTGAGGAGCACAGACGCCGTCTTCGAGTTGCTGGAAGACAACCAAGTCACTTTGTCCTCAATGAAGGCATCAAAGTTTTTCCTAGCATTCGAAGGCCAGGTGGATCACTGGGAGCGTACGCTTTCCCGTATCATGGAAGTCATTGAGCTTCTTTTGCAAGTACAGCGACAATGGATGTATCTCGAGAACATATTTGTTGGAACGGAAGACATCCGGAAACAGTTGCCGAAAGAGTCGGCGGTCTTTGACGGCGTGAACAATAGCTGGAGAACCGTTATGGAACGAATGATGGCCGACAAAAACGTGCTGCGAGCCATGCATCAATCCGGCGTACTTGAGCAGCTAACAGATATGAATGCGAAACTGGAGAAGGTCCAAAAATCTCTTGACATGTACCTGGAAACCAAACGGCAGGCATTTCCTCGCTTTTACTTTCTCTCAAACGATGATCTACTTGAAATATTGGGGCAGGCAAAAGATCCCAATGCCGTTCAGCCACATCTTAAAAAATGCTTTGATGGCATCAATAAATTGGAGCTGATAGTGGCTGGCACTGATACCCGGAGGCACGCGGAAGCAGTCGGGATGCATGCTGGCGACGGAGAATACGTTCCGTTCAGTACACCCGTCGTCATAGAGGGTAAGAAATGCAATCTGGTCGCTGCCCTCGTCCTCATCTAAATGTATGATATCATTGCAGGCCCTGTTGAAGGATGGTTAACTGAAATCGAAGCTGCCATGCGGGTAACATTGCGACGGCTGCTCATGGGCACTCTAATGGCCATGAAGAAGGCAAAAATGGACAAGTGGCTCAAAGACTGGCCCGGACAGCTTTTGATTACTGCAGGTTTGATTGCTTGGACAATGGACTGTACCAAAGCTCTGCAAGATATCGAAAAGGGTGACAAGCATTCGATGAGAGATCAGAAAAAGCGGCAAATTATAAGGCTCAAGAAGCTTGCTGATCTTGTTAAGCTGCCGCTGAACAAGGTTGAACGCAAGAAGTTGATCGCGTTGATAACAGTGGAGGTACATTCGAGGGATGTGATTGATAAGATGGTCAAAGCCAACGTTAGCGACGTGAACGCTTTCGACTGGTTAAGTCAATTGCGGTTTTATTGGGAAAAGGAGGCAAAAGACGATGAAGATTGCTTCATTCGGCAGATCAACACTCAATTCAGATATGGCTATGAATATCTAGGCAACAGCGGGAGGCTTGTTATAACCCCGTTGACGGACCGGTGTTACATGACGTTAACCACAGCGCTCCACCTCCACCGTGGAGGAAGCCCTCAAGGGCCAGCCGGAACAGGTAAAACGGAAACAGTGAAAGATCTGGGGAAGGGCCTTGGAAAGTATGTAATTGTTCAAAACTGTTCCGAAGACATGGACTATAAGTCAATTGGCCGAATGTTTTCGGGTCTGGCACAGACGGGAGCGTGGGGCTGCTTCGACGAGTTCAATCGCATCAACATTGAGGTGCTCAGTGTCGTTGCGTTGCAAATATCTTGCATCCTCAGTGCAATAGCACGAAATACAAAAGTTTTCGTATTCGAGGGTCAAGAGATCAGATTGAATGCCGCGTGCGGAATCTTTATCACCATGAACCCTGGCTACGCCGGTCGTACGGAGTTGCCGGACAATCTCAAATCACTTTTCAGACCCGTTTCGATGATGGTCCCGGATAGCGGCCTCATTGCTGAGATCATGCTGTTTGCCGAAGGATTTTCGAACACTCGGATCCTTTCCAAAAAGGTCGATACTTTGTATAAGTTATCAATTCAGCAGCTCTCGAAGCAGGATCACTACGATTTTGGCCTTCGTGCCATGACTTCTGCCCTGCGCAGTGCCGGAACACGAAAACGGCAGGACATGACAGTTGCAGATGATGTTGTCCTCTATTTATCGATGCGAGATAATAACATACCCAAACTGACCGCATGGGATGTTCCATTGTTCATGGGCATCCTGTCCGATCTCTTCCCTGGAGTTGAGGCTCCTGCGATGGATTATACCGAGTTTCGAACTGCGCTTATCGAGGAGATGAAGAACAACAATATTCAACCTTTAGAAGCAATCATAACCAAAGTTATACAACTTTACGAAACGAAGCTCACGCGTCATGGTGTCATGGTCGTTGGAGAAACAGGATCAGGCAAATCAACTGTGTGGAAGCTACTTCAGCAAACCAGCACTAAGTTAGCCAAATCGAATCCGGAGAAATATAACTCGGTCAAAGTCTACGCAATTAACCCCAAAGCTCTGAGTCTTGGGGAGCTCTACGGGGAGAACAATATTACTGCAAACGAATGGACTGATGGCGTACTCTCCAGTATCATGCGAATAGCGTGTGCGGATGAGAAACCTGACCAGAAATGGATCATTTTAGACGGACCTGTTGATACGCTTTGGATCGAATCGATGAATACGCTTCTTGACGATAATAAAGTTCTGACTCTGATCAACGGAGAGCGAATTGCTTTGACAGAACAAGTTTCGTTGATATTCGAAGTCGACGACTTATCCACTGCATCACCTGCCACCGTTAGTCGTGCTGGTATGATTTACATGGACTACAAGGATTTGGGATGGCGGCCTTTCGTCGACTCTTGGATGCAAGGGCGAGCGCAAAAGCAGTCTATAGAAGCTCTGCGACGACTTATTGATAAATATGTACCACAGACACTGGAGTTCCGAAGAACGTGTGAAGAACTGGTTCCTGTGCCGGAGATTTGCGCAATTCGCTCATTATGTGCCCTCTTTGACGCCGTGGCAACGATGGAGAATGGAGTAGACCCAGAGGACGTTGATTCGTACAACAGAATGATTGAGCTTTGGTTCCTCTTTTCTGTTATTTGGGCTATGGGTGGGTCATTGACGGACAACAGCCGAAAGCGGTTCGATATGTTCCTTCGAGAGATCGAGGGGCAATTTCCGAGCAAAGATACAGTTTACGAATACTATGTTGACAAGCAAAACAAAGGATGGGCGTCTTGGGAAGATAAGTTGCCAGGAGGATGGCGCTATGCTCCAAATACACCTTTCTATAAGATATTCGTTCCAACGATCGACACAATTCGCAACGAATTTATTGTTCGGGCACTCATCAGCAAGAGGAGTCCTGTCCTCATGGTAGGCGAGGTTGGTACTGGGAAGACATCCTTGATTCATAACGTGATCTTCAATCAAGAGACAAGTAACGTCCTCTTGATAAATTTCTCCGCTCGGACGTCTTCTAATGGATTGCAAAGCATAATCGAAAGCAAACTGGAGAAGCGCACTAAGCTCACATATGTACCTTGTGGGGGAAAGCACCTGATTACATTCATTGACGACTTCAACATGCCCATGAAGGATACGTTCGGTTCACAACCCCCGTTGGAGCTCATCCGACAGTGGATGGACTATGGGTTCTTCTACGATCGACAAAAACAGACACCGAAACACGTTAACGACATCTTAATGGTCGCAGCCATGGGTCCACCAGGTGGCGGCAGAAATACCATCAGTCCCCGTGTGCAATCAAGATTCAACCTCGTCAATATGACCTTTCCTAGTGAGGTTTCAATTAAGCGAATTTTCGGTACGATCATCAACCAGAAATTACAAGATTTCGAGGAGGAAGTTAAGCCATTGGGCGATATCATGACACAAGCCACTTTGGAGATCTATAACACAGTAGTTTCCCAGCTGCTGCCCACGCCAGCAAAATTACACTATCTTTTCAACCTTCGTGACATATCTCGAGTTTTTCAAGGTCTATTGCGAGCAAATCGCGACTTTTTCGATTCGAGAGAATCCGTTGAAAAGCTCTGGGTCCATGAAGTTTACAGGGTCTTCCATGACCGTTTGGCGGATAGAGAGGACCGTAACTACTTCCAGAAGCTTGTCGATGACAAGCTAGTGATGCATTTCGGGACCTCTTTGAAGCAATTATCTCCTGACAGACGACCACCTATATTTGTTGATTTCATGCGGGACCCTGGCACGGAACCAACGTACGAAGAGATACCAGATATGGGCGCACTGAGAAAATTCATGAGCGAGAAGCTACAGGAATACAACATGGAACCCGGCTTTGTCCAAGCCGATCTCGTGCTCTTCCGGGATGCTATTGAGCACATATGTCGGATTACCCGTATTCTCCGCCAACCAGCCGGAAATGTGCTTCTGATTGGTGTTGGTGGCAGTGGTAGACAAAGTCTTACGAGGCTAGCAGCTTATACGGTAGAGACCATGGTGTTTCAGATCAAGATTTCCAAGCATTATCGCCATGTAGACTTCCGTGAAGATCTTAAAAAGGTGTACCGACTGGCTGGTGTTGACGGCAAACCGATTGCCTTCCTCATAACGGATCAACAAATTATATCTGACAGCTTTTTGGAAGATTTAAGTAATGTTTTGAGTAGTGGAGAGGTAATGCTTTCAAAAATGATACTGTCGGGAGTGAACGTGGTCTCATAATGGGTGATTCACAGGTGCCTAATTTGTTCACTCCCGAAGAATTGACCGAAATCAAGCAGGCTTTGCAAGCATCGGCCAAGGGAGAGCGCAATATCGATAACGCCGATGCTGCGTACAGTTGGTTTATTGAGAGGGTTCGTGCAAATCTGCATGTGGTTTTGTGCATGAGTCCCGTTGGAGACCCTTTCAGAAACCGACTGCGAATGTTTCCCGCCCTTATTAACTGCACCACGATCGACTGGTTTTCGGAATGGCCTGAGGATGCCCTAATGGAAGTTGCAGCGAAATATCTCGAAAATATTGATGTGGGAGGGGAGCCGGCCAAGAAGGCTATATCGCAAGTGTTTGTGTCGGTACATACATCCGTAGTCGAGACCTCTGCAAGGATGATTACTGAGCTGAAGAGGTATAACTATGTAACTCCAATCAACTACCTGGAATTGGTGACCGGATATCTGGAATTGCTCAAGGAGAAGAGGAAGCAGATCGGAGAAGCCGCGGCGAAGCTCCGAAATGGTCTAAGCAAATTGGATGATACACGTCAAAATGTTGAAAAGATATCTGTAGAACTGGAGGAAGCCAAAAAGCAGGTGGCTCAGTACCAAAAGCAATGCGAGGATTACTTGGTCATCATTGTTCAACAGAAACGAGAAGCGGATGAGCAGGCCAAAAGTGTGGCAGCAAAAGCAGAAAAACTTGGCGCTGAAGAAGAAGAAGTTCGAGCAGTCGCCGATGCTGCACAAGCCGACCTGGATCAGGCAATTCCAGCATTGAACGCAGCAATGAAAGCCCTTGAGGCTCTTAACAAAAAGGACTTGAATGAAATTCGGTCTTATGGGAAACCTCCACCGTTAGTTGAAAAGGTTATGGAAGCCGTAATGGTTCTGAAGAAATCTGAGCCAACTTGGGATGAAGCAAAACGTCAGCTTGGAAATCCGTATTTCATCAAGCAATTGATCAATTTTGATAAAGACAACATATCAGATAAGATCCTCAAGAGGATCAACCAATATTGCGCAGATGAAAACTTCCAACCTGACGTAGTTGGCCGAGTGTCAGGGGCAGCAAAATCGCTATGTATGTGGGTGCGAGCGATGGAAAGTTACGGCACGATTTTCAGGCAAGTAGCACCAAAGAGAGAGAAACTGAGACTGGCGCAGGAAACGCTAGAAAAGAAACAGAAGTCATTGCGAGAAGCCAAAGCAAAGTTGCAAGAGATTCAGGACAAGCTTGTCGAGCTGAAAACGCAATATGATGATAAAGTCGGCCTCAAGGAGAAACTGCGACAAGATTCAGAGTTGACCGAGCTAAAACTACAACGAGCCGAGCAATTGGTGTCTGGTCTAGCGGGTGAACGGGACAGATGGGAGCGCAGCATCAAAAACTACGAGGAGGCTATGGGATATCTCCCCGGTGACTGTTTACTAGCCGCCGCATTCCTGTCTTATGCTGGACCTTTTCCAAGTAACTATCGTCAGGCCCTTGTCAATTCAGTGTGGTTAGCCCAAATCAAGGCGCTAGAAATTCCTTTCACTCCTGCTTTTTCATTTGACACGTTCATTGGCAAACCGACGGATATTCGAGAGTGGACCCTGCAAGGCCTTCCCAGTGATCCATTCTCGGCAGAGAATGGTATCATTGTGACCAGGGGTCGACGTTGGCCTATAATGATTGATCCGCAAGGACAGGCCAATAAGTGGATCAAGAACATGGAAGCGAAGAAGGACCTCAAAATCATTGACCTCAAGCAGTCGGATTTCATGAGAACATTGGAAGCCGCCATCCAATACGGCAAGCCAGTTATGTTGCAGGGTGTTCTAGAGGTCATTGACCCCGCTTTGGATCCGATCCTCAACAAGTCCGTGATCAAGAAGGGTGGTCAACTTACCATTAAGCTCGGCGACAAAGAAATAGAGTACAATCCCGACTTCCGCTTCTATATTACCACAAAATTAGCAAATCCTCATTATTCCCCTGAGGTCTTTGCAAAGGCTACCATTGTGAACTTCGCCGTTAAGGAAAAAGGTCTTGAAGATCAGCTCCTGGGAATCGTGGTTCGTCGTGAGAAACCAGAACTCGAGGAGCAGAAGAACGCATTAGTTGTGAACGTTGCAGCGGCGAAGAAAAAATTGGCGGATCTTGAGGACGAGATATTACATTTATTGAGCACTGCGCAAGGATCTCTACTAGACGATGAGAAACTAGTACTCACCTTGCAGTCATCCAAATCAACTGCCGAGCAAGTCACGCAGCAGCTTGTTATCAGCGAGCAGACTGAAAAGCGGATCGACACTGCTCGAGAAGGATATCGGCCTTGCGCTCAACGTGCGTCCATCTTATACTTTGTGCTAAACGACCTGGCGACCGTGGACCCAATGTACCAATTTTCACTTGATGCGTACACGGATTTATTCGATAAATCGATCAGCAAAAGCAAAAAATCTGAAGAGCTTGCGGAACGGATTGCAAACCTGAATGAGTTCCATACGTACTCGGTGTACAAAAACACTTGCCGGGGCTTATTTGAGTCCCACAAATTGCTATTTGCTTTCCAGATGACGGTTAAGATTATGGAGGCAGCCAAGAAGCTCCCCAAGGAAGAGTATGACTTTTTCTTAAGAGGCGGGCAGGTCCTCGACAGGGACAGGCAATTGCCCAACCCATACTCAGAGTGGTACGTCTCTTGCCTGAGTTCCTTCCTGCACAGAATAGTCGCTAATACGGGATGCCCCCTAGGATAACGGAGTCTGCGTGGGATAATATAACCGAATTGGATGTCCTACCCGCGTTTTCCGGTCTTGTCAGCTCACTGGAGCAAAGTGAGCGAGAGTGGAAGGCGTGGTTTATGACCAGTGACCCCGAAGAGACCGCACTGCCAGGCGAATGGGAGAACAAGCTCAACGACCTTCAACGCATGCTAGTAGTGCGATCGTTACGCCCTGATCGGGTGATCTTCTGTGCCAGCAAGTTTGTCATTGCGAACCTCGGCCAGAAATTTGTAGAGCCCCCCATTTTGGATATTGCAGATATTTTAGCCGACTCCTCACCTCGCATACCCCTCATTTTCGTTCTATCCCCAGGTGTCGATCCGACAAGTTCCTTAATGTCCCTTGCACAAAAGCGTGGCATGTCTGGGCGCTTCAATTACCTGTCACTTGGACAAGGCCAGGCCCAAAAGGCAACCAAGATGATACAGGATGGGATCCGCGAAGGTAACTGGGTTTTCCTAGCAAATTGTCATCTGTCGATCAGTTGGATGCCGACATTGGACAAGATCGTTGAGGGTCTTACGTCTGAGCATCCTCATCCGGACTTCCGCCTATGGCTCTCAAGTAGTCCGCATCCGCAATTCCCAATTTCGATTCTGCAAAGTGGCATTAAAATGACGACCGAGCCACCGAAGGGTATACGAGCAAACCTTGCTCGTCTGTACGCAGGTTTCACGGAAGAGAACTTCAACCGATGTACGAAGTTAGATGTTTACAAAAAGCTCCTCTTCTCGCTTTGCTTCTTCCATAGCGTTCTCATTGAGAGGAAGAAATTCCAGACGCTTGGCTGGAATGTAACTGCGGATTTCAATGACTCTGATTTTGAAATCTGCGAGAATTTGATGGTAGTACTTCTGGACGAATATCAAGAAACGCCCTGGGACGCACTGAAATATCTTATTGCGGAAGCAAATTACGGTGGCAGGATAACAGATGATTGGGATCGGCGAGTTTTACGAAGTTACATCAACACGTTGTTTAGCGATGAGGCGATACAAACTCCACAATTTAGAGTTTCATCATTACCGAATTATTATATCCCCGAATCGACAGATCTTCCGGGATTCCGCGACTATGTCGCCTCTCTGCCAGCCTTTGATAAGCCTGAAGTTTTTGGTCAACATCCGAACGCAGATATTGCGAGTCAAATTCGGGAATCCGGAAATATGCTGCAAAGTTTGTTATCCCTTCAACCCCAGGTGACCACTGGTGCTGGAGCTAGTCGTGAAGACAAAGTATATGCAATTGCTTCGGATATGTTACGTCGACTACCGGAAGATATTGACTATGATGCGACGTACAAAATGGTGCAACATGATATGTCCCCAACAACGGTCGTGCTACTGCAGGAGATCTCGCGATATAACGATCTTTTGATCAAGATACGAAGGTCGCTTACGGACTTACAAAACGGCATCAAGGGTATCGTGGTCATGTCACCGGAATTGGAGGAAACGTTCAACTGCATTTTTGAAAGCCGAGTGCCGCCACAGTGGGGAAAAGCTTATGGGTCGCTGAAGCCCCTCGCTGCGTGGACCCGCGACTTGACACTTCGCGTTGAGTTTTTCGCTGACTGGGCGAAAGGGTAGGTATCAGGTACCCATATTTTCATCATCTTTGATCGCTAACCAACGTCCTTACGTTTCCTACTTGCATATAGGGTGGAACCTAAGCTCTTCTGGCTTGGTGCTTTCACCTTCCCAACCGGCTTCCTGACGGCGGTTCTGCAGAAGACGGCGAGACGAAATAACATCGCCATCGATGCACTGTCGTGGGACTTTACTGTTCTTCAGCTTGAAGACGACAGCCATGTTCAGCAACCGCCCAAGGAAGGGGTTTATATAAAACATTTGTACCTTGAAGGCGCCAGGTAATAGTCGCAGTCAAGATAGCCATTTCTTCCCCTTGCTAATACTAGTTTTGTGGCGTTCCCGACAGTTGGGACCGCAAAAGCAATTGCCTCACGGAGCCGAAACCAATGGAACTCATAACCCCTATGCCCCCCATTCACTTTAAACCAGTGGACAGTAAGAAAAAATCTGTCAAGGGCGTGTACAGTTGTCCACTATACTACTATCCAGTTCGGTCCGGGACAAGGTAATTTCAACTTATTAGCCGTGTCTCCTGACCCGTTTTCTGATCTTTACGCTTCAATCTATAGAGAACGCCCTTCTTTTGTGATTGCTTTGGAACTGAAGACTGGGCAGCATGATCCAGATTTCTTTGTCAAACGTGGAACAGCAGCTTTAACTTCGTTGAGCTGAACAAATGTAATTATGTATATAGAAAACTAGACTAAAGGGTTTTTCTGCCTTTAATACAAATCGGAGTGAGTATAAGTTCGCCCAGTTGCGTAAGCTGCTTACATAACGTACATGTAGCGCAGAAAGTCCGTTTGGCTACCAGCTTTTATCTTTTAAGCACTCTACCATGTCGGCAGGATTTCGCAATGGCGCCCGGCTGGAGGATCGTTATTTTACACCCGCTGAGGTGGAAATGCATAATGCCCCCGAAGACTGTTGGGTATCTTGGCTCGGATATGTCTACGATCTCACTCCCCTTGTGGAAGAGCACAAAGGCGAACCTTTGCTGGCACCGATTTTGAAGAATGCGGGGAAGGATATTTCACATTGGTTTGATAGGAAAACTGGTGATGTATGTAGTCGTTTTGAGAACCTGATAGCTAGCACATGCTGAGATTTGTGTATTTGCCCACTCCACTGGCAGCTCAAATCACAAATCAATCCCCTCACTGAATGTCTCACCCCCTACACACCAGAAGGACCATTTCTACATGTTCCACCGCCGGTACCCTTCTCAGACTGGTCATCGACGATGGATACTGGGAGCGCGGTTCCGTGGTGGCAGAACAAACATAAGTATTGCATTGGAAGATTAAGTCAAAAAACGAGGAAGATCAGGATCATCAATACTTTAACTCGAGATGAACATGTTCTAGAGGTATGCTTCTCAAGTGACGGAATTGACAATTCTGAAGGAATGCCTCTTACCCGCACACTAAAACCGCTTGCAGGTTGCATCTGAAGAGAAGTTGTCGGCTATACAAGAGCGTTATCTAGCCTACAATTCTCACGCCAAAGGCTATATGTGGAAACGCTTGGGCCAGCTTCTGGATATGTCGCGAACGCTGGAAGAAAACAGCATCACGGACGAAAGTCCGTACTTTGAACAAGTTGGAATAGACGAGGAAGACTGGTTGCCAGCTGTTCATTTGTATTTTAGGTGGGCTACCAGCTCGGATTTGCTTTAAACCGATAAAACTGACCTGGAACAATGCATCTAGTGATGACCTCACTGTGGCATAATGGTACCGACACGGTCACAGGACGCACCGGCTTATGTAGGCTCTATTTATCTCGCCTGTGAGCCATATCTACGATTTCGGGTGCCAACTGAACCATGCAGAGATCCAGAAGCACGTAGAAGAGGTGTTTGTTGATGTACGTGTATTGCAACATATCTACTAGATCCGATAGGCTGTCCTGCACTTCGTCTTCTCCAAAAGATGTATATATGATGGCTAATATATGTTAGCAACGTATCATCGATGAAGCCGGTGGTCAGCACTTACGTGGCACGCTTTTTCTCAACAAAGTCTCAGCCTCACGGCGAGTTGCTTCTTTCCTAGTTGTATCTGTCGTTCCATCGCTCGTTCCATCTGCCAAAATGTTTCCAGGCCACATCGATGATCGAAACCAGAGCAGATATTTCGCGACCATATCTTCACAGATAACTGCATGAACACCCTTGATGATAAGCCTACCGAGGATTATATCAGACCCTGAAGAATACCGTATCCTAATGCATTCTTTACCACACCTGTTCATCAGGGAACCTCCGAAGAAGTGAAGAATTGGCTTGAGGAAAAATACTACTTGGGTATACAGCCATTTTCGACGCTTTCCCAGTCGTATCGCCGATATTATGAAGTCAATCAGATTGTCCTCCAAGTGATCTGCCTCATACTGCGTCGTATCAATAGATCCTATCATCCAAGGTCCAGACCTGGCCTCTCGTTGTACTGCCAGCAGACCAGTCCAGATGTCACGAAGCGTGATTGCAGCCGACTCCCTCATCTCGTTTCGGAACGGGGAAAACTTTGTCGGATCAATGTCTGACGTAAAGGATGTACCTTTTCCCTTTAAAGGCCCTTCTGACAAATTGTCAAAGTCCAGACTTTTCTCCGTGGCATCAGTATAAACAGAATCGATGCTTAAGCCAGAGTTTTCATCATCCGAGCTCCTGGAGGCAAACTCATCGGTGCCGCCGTCATCCATCGGTGGCCGTTCGTTGTTTTGATTTGTAGGTTCACTGCTTCCGCTGACATCAGATGTGGCGGGCGCAACTCCTCGTCGATATGCATCGTCAATGTGAGCTATGGAAATTCTATCAGGGTCATTCCTTGAGGATTGAGTAACGTCCGTTGGAGCTTGGCATTGACTCGTAGTACTCAGCAGTGTAGGGTTAGCTACGGGAAGCTTACTCTTTTGCTCCCGCTGCGCCGGAGTGGCAACCGCATTTTTAATGCGTCCAAATCGATTTGAAACTTTGTCTAGTCCTGTTTCAAAGCCGGATGTCAGCTTGGTAACCAAAGAACTCGCCGTGCCGGAACTATGAGGCGCGACGGTCCTACGACGCTTCAAAAATGATGGTTGCACAGCGTCTTCCACATTGAACAGCAGAGGTAGATGCTCTCTTCCGCTTAAATTCGACGCAGGATCGTGGGTTGACGAACGATCCCTTATAGGTGCCAGCTGTGGTGACGACGGCAGCGTATCTCTACTGTATTCTGGCACATGCGGCATCTCACTAACGGAAGCGCCTGAGGCATCATACGCATCGTTTACGGTGGAAGAGGATAGAATCTAGAAATGACTCTAAGTTCCGAGAGACAAGAAAATGACAGCTCTTTCTGCATGTACCAGTACAATGAGCTGATTGATGTGGTCACCATCAGTAAAACGCTCGACGCTGGGTAGTAGCACTGCATTGAGTAGTATCTCTCTCAGGGAAAACCTCAAACAGTCACTCTTCAATTCGTCCTCCGGTAACAGGATGGTAAGCAGCACGTCGACAATTTTTCGACAGTAGTCCACCTCGGTTTCCGCGTTCTCCAGGGCAAAATGCGGCTGGCATCCGTGGAAGAGTTGCTCGAGACTTTTCCCTCCAGCATACACCGTTCCAAGCTTTTCTTTGCAGTTCCTATAGTCGTGAATATGTGTACGCAAGACATCTGGAACGTTTTTAGCTAAGAAATTGACCCAGTCCACTTTCGCTAAACAGTTGTGCTCGAGCTCCTGCACCGCATGACCAATTATATGTACGATTTCAGCCAGGAACTCCTCATCATGAGACAATTCTTGGTACCTGCAATAGATCTGGTTAGTTAGCACTGGCTCATAGAGTGGAAGTCGACAAACATCAGACCGCTACCATACGCAGACGTAATCCCGCAGGATAAGAGAGATAATCTTATACAGTTCAGCGTCTACATGTGGAGACGACGTAAGCCGCTCAGGACGTATCCTGTCGAATAGCTGCTGAGGAGTTGCCGCCGAGGGGAACCGTCTCGGCATTCTGACGATAGTACGAGATCGGAAAGCCCCAGCGGGATAGACGCGTTAGTGCCGGCTTACGCGGGCGTTTGGCTCGTTACGTTGGTCGAAATGTCAACCAAACGTACAATTTCAGTGTCTCCTGCTACCAGCAGCTCTTCGTATGCACTACCATCTCCTCTACCTGTAGACTTTTTGGCCCACTCCAAGCCGACCCTCCATGGACTAGCTCAAGCGGCTTTGAGTAGCACCGTAACGGCTACAGTTAGCCCCCTTTCACTTACGTCGGATACTCTGGCGAAGAGTGCAAAAATGTTTGCAGCAACGGACACGACACTAGATAGGACACGAGGTACACTAGAGAGGCTAGCGAAGGGAGTTAAAGAACTGGATGAACGAGCACGCAGCTCCAATGAAGCGTTGAAGATTTGTGTCGCGGAGACGTTGGACCAACTAGCTGGACAGTGCGGGTCAGGACCACGGAGAATATGACAAAAGGATCCATTCATTCTCTCATGGTTCTCTGCAACATGCATGACCAACATAAAGCTCCTGCTTGCGTTCCAGCAGTACGGGTGGAGTATGGACCGCTGTCAGAGGAAAAAGTATTGTGAGACCCAGCTCCCGCCCGTTTACATTCAATTCCTGGAAAGCTGGCTCGGACATGTCAGGAGCGCCAAATGAAAATGAAACTGATTCCAAAGAGTGGATCTTTCCAATTTTTGGGACATCTCTGAATCGTTGTGATATTAGGATAGTTTTCATGTCGATGTAAGCGATCCACCGCGAACTGTCGCCTTGTGGAAAATATACGAGAGGGGTTTTCTTAACGCAGGTTCTTGAGAGAGTGCTCTTGTGATGACAGGATCCACTTCCTGCAGCCGCTCAACCATCCCACTTGATAAGTGCTCCCAGCATTTTAGTTCACTGAATTTCTCCGTGAAAGTTGTTGTGGTGGAGGAAATCATCCCCTTCTGATGGTACGGTTAAGGTCAAATCACATTGATTAGAACACGCCATACTCACCTGGCAGCTGCATCCCAGCAAATCGTGCGTAAGACATTCTGTGTTTTCATCGAGAGTAAAGAGATCTTTCAATTCCTGCGAGGTGAATGCGTTCATCCCGGTTTCTTTATCATCGATCAGAGCATCGCTTAGGGAAATCTTTGTTAATTGTCTTTGATATATTTTCTCTGGATTGTTACGGATTCAGAAAGGAATGTTTGGCTAGTTTGTACCATACTGACCTTCTATCGTTCCGGTACTGAGAAGTCGATATATTTTTACATCCCGGGACTGACCATCTCGCCAGATGCGCGCCATGGCTGAATGGGCAACATTAGCGCAACGATTTTAAAGACTTGACGAGACCGTCCTGTACCTTGCTGACAGATACTAGGATTCCTAAAACAGAAGCTCAACAGGTAAATGCAGATATCAAAAAGCGACAGCCAAAGCGCATCCTTGCCAATCAATATCGTAAAGAATCAATCGGCTGGCCCCAGTGAGATTCAACCCTACTCCTCCAGCCTTGCTGCTCAACAAAAAGACGAAATACGCATTTGAAGTGTTAAACTGGTCGACGTATTTTTGACGTTTGGCAACCGGGGTCTTGCCATCCAGGCGCAGAAGCCCATATGCCCTCTGCGTGCATAGAGTTTCGATAAGATCCAACGTTTGTGTCCAGTTGGACACAATTAAAACCTGCCAGGGTCAGCACTATAAGTTATCATAAACTCTCGATGAAATAGTATTTCACCTTTTCTTGGGTGGTTTCTCTGATGCTTCGCAGAAGAGATGCTAGGACAGACATTTTCCCACTGAATTGAGCATCCTGTCGTACGTCATTTAAAACTTCAGGAGCCAGGATGGGGAAATCGGCCACCCGCTCATTGGTCACCTTCAAGAAGCGACATCATGAGGAGCACTAGTGAAACGTCGCGCACTTGATTGGCACTAACCAGCTGGGGGGCATTTAACAGCTTCTTAAGCATCGTAGAAAACTCTAGAATATTGCTCATATCTTTTCCCGCATCGTGGATGCACGTCTTCACATCGGGGGAGCCGAGAATATGACGATACATGCTCAGCTGCAATGCAGTGGGTCGGCAAAACAGAACAAATTCGGACTTAGGTGGCAGGTATCTAGCGTTAACTTCGCTAGTCCGACGTAAAATAAACATGTGCGTCAACCGGGACAATTCTTTGGATCTTTTTTGTCCCAAGTCGTACTCCTCGGGAGTACAGCTGCGATCGCGGCTTTTCATGATTGGATCTTGGAACACTTTCTGTTTGCTCATTAATTGGCGAAGTGCACACACGGTTAACAGATGGCTTAGATAATTACCTTGAAAGTATTGAAAGTTCCCAAGACCCCTGTAAGTGCCGTGGTGGAATGTCTCATGATCCGCTGCTTGAGACTTGAGATTAACGCAAACAACACTATACCTGGATTTACAAAGTCAATTATCGAAAAAAACTCGCTCAGATCGTTCTTGTAGATTGTCAGCATCGACTAAGACGATGCGTCGGCGCAACCCCCGTATCTCACCTGCATCGGTGTCCCCGATAAAAGGATACGCCGGCTCGTTTGAAGCTGCTTCATTACCTGTGCTGTTCTTATCTGACTGTTCTTAAGTCTATGCCCTGATGTATCTGTCAGCAAGACACCTGTGTACTTGGTGACGAGACCTTTACCTTCATCGTAAACAGCGATATCGAAGTTCGCTTTGGCTATTTCATCTTGCAACGCTCTCATTTTCTCGTACCCAATCACAAGCACTTGATATAGGCGACTTACAATAAAATCTGCAATCTGTGATTTCTCATCAACTGCAAATACTAGTCCAAGTATGTCCGCGTCAAATATCGGTTCATTTTTCATCCCACGGAAGCGGTATTAAGTGTCGAACCTCGAATTCTCTCGTCCCCTAACCACTTTCTGAACTCATTCTTCCAATTTTCGACCAAAGTTGCCGGACAAACTATCAAGGCTACGTAGCGAACAATGAGCATCATGACAGCAAGATCTCGCGTTGAGAACGAACCGCGTTTCACCGGAGGTGGAGAGCCTGCGATGCTAGTCTGCTTGAGAAGGGTCCATATTACAGCTATGGTTTGTACGGTCTTCCCTGCTCAGCCCAGATTAGTTAACTGAATGATTGGCATATATTGATTCCAGCTTGCTGTACCAAGTCCCATCTCATCAGCTAAGATAGCGCCAGCACCGTTGAAATCTACAAGCGTTTTTTAGCGCCAAGAACAGCGCGGCAGCCGAAGGCAGGTTTACCTCTCATTTGCATGACACTATCACAATCGTTAGTACATAGCAGATCAGACACGTCCAGTAGCAGCCCTACATACCATTCATAAAGAAATACAACACCTTCTCGTTGGTGTGGTCGTAGATGTGATGAGATGACGGGATCCACGACGACATCAATTATTTGAGCAGTTCTCCTATATGTCACCCATGAGGCCAGTGACAATTTGTAGCGAGGACATTCTTTTACTTGCCCTCCATCTTCCGTCACTGGTCGTGGCATCACAAGAGCATTTGAAGCATATGGATTATGGCGAGGGCTGGCAATTTTGGCAACTGTGGACGAGCAGGCAATATTTCCCGAGAGGGCTTTGAACTTTTTAAATCCTTTCGTTGGGTTTAAAACCGGTTCTCCTTGTGACTCAATGTAGCACTCTAATATTGCAGATGAATATATATTGTTGTGAAACGTGTAAAATAAGCACGGAGGACCTACGTCCGCTCGTGTAATCACTCCATGCAAGGAGACTCCCAACCTAGATCGGTTGTCACGATCTGCCAAAACGGTGGCATGTTTCGGCAGTCACACCGCTTACCTCGACTTCTCTATTACCGATAGTAATCATTGATCCTTCAGCAAGTGGTGCTGAGGGGAGTCCGCATTTACCTAGCCTAATAGCGCTCTCAAGCAAGTGTCGAGAGAGATCTTTCTTAACGGCACGATCATACACTTTGCCTTCCATATTCTGAAGAAGTGCGCTTCTTGTGTGTACAACTAGTATACCGTCTGCATCCCAAGTCTTATGCTGGATTACAAAAGATGCCACATATCTGAACGTGAAGGTCTTATGGGTGGTACGGTTATGTAACATCCTTCACCTTTTTCTGCTGCTTCTTTCGATAGACCACACTATAACAGCTCCCTGGCTCTACTTTATTGAGCGCATCAAGATCTCCTCCGTTATCTTCTTGGTGCCTTGCGTGGTTTTCTGTAGCAGTAGAGACATTCTTTGGTAGTAGGGGGGAAGTGAAAAGTCTCCGACGCTTTGCTGGAAGGGCAGGGACATGGAGGGAAGCACTACTAGTGGGATTGGACACTGAGTGAGCGGAGGCAGTGTTGGAGTGCTCTCGTTTTGATGGTGCGAGTGAGCGTCGCATGGCTTAAACGAACATGCCAGTTCCCACGGCGCGCATATAACTACGATCGGTGGCTGTGTAATTCAGTTTCCTTCCTGAGATAAATTGGCTATGGCGCAGCACACCATCCTGATAATGGACAATTGCAAGCTCCGCAACAGTGTTTCGAGAGCGTTGAGCAGCTGCCCGGAATATCCGTCGACGTCAACCACGCTGACCAAGTTGCAAGAGCGTAACATGAGTTTGAAGATTTTCAAGAAAGGAGGCGGCCTGGCGGACCTCATCGAGGAAGCAAGCGCCCCCGAGTTGGAAGAAGTCAACTGGACAATGGTGTTCGCTGCTGCTGACAGAGTGAACATGCAAGCAGATGGGTATGACGGGACTATTACCAGGAAGTGAAAAATACCATTCGCTTATATTTGCCCTTCATGTGTAGAGGGAAGGAAGTCGTGCGCGCCCTAAAACGTCGATTGAAACATAAGAGTCCAGTTGTACAGTCTTATGCATTGACGATATTAGACGCGTTGATGAAAAACTGTGGTGCAAAAGTCCAGGTGGCTTTTGTACATCCCGAGAATGTTGCTTCGCTCATGAGGCTGTATGATTCAAACGTGCGTACCGGAAGGGCTACACACGACCAGGCATCAGTGCTGTTTCTCATATTGATGAGCATGATAGGATTTTGTCCAGGAGAACCGAATGCGTTTTGTGAATCTGGTAGCAGAATGGGTGGGTGATTACCATCTTGATCGCGCGTTTGTTTTCGGGTCTACTCACTTGTGACACCTGCAGATGGAGAGTACAAGAGATCCTGGCGTTCGACCTCCTTTGATAGGACTTCTCTCTTGGTTGGGAGGAAAAGGTATGCGTGACAAAACAAGCTACCCAAAAAACAAACGTTCGAAACATGTGCTAAAGAGGAAGTAATATCAGGGTATTTCCCCTCTCCGGTCGTTGGAGCGAGACATGGTTCGCAAGGAGGACTGGTGAGTTCTCCGGTATGCTGCAAGTAGAGTTAAGCTAACTGGCGCAATATGTCAAGTTCATGACAATATCCAGTGGCCGTACTCAATCTCCTCAAATTTTGATTCCTAGTCTTGCCAGCCATCGTGGTTGGCTTTCATCTGTATGTAGGCAGTCTATCAAGCATTCTGTTCGGTATCAAATACCAGATATTTTCTGACGTACCACTGCTATTGGAAGCCTCCTACGGAAAGTTTTGCGCAAAGAAGTGAACAGATGGCAAAGGATCTCATATTGGCGGATAACAATATTGCGATGTTTATGGAGGCGCTGAATTTTTTACCTCCCGAAGAAAGTCCGAGCGAGAATGAACTTGTTCAGGTACGTAAACATGGATGAAATGGATAGTCATTCGACCTACAGGAGTATATCGACTGGAAGAAGAACAAAACGCTGAAAGTTTACCTATAGGAGTTTCGGGCTAAATGCAAGGAGATTCAATCCCGAGTGTTGCGCTTAATTCAAGAAATTGATGACGGCGATCTTCTTGGTACCGTAATCTCGTGGAATTCTTCTTCTTTCATTTTCAACCATGTAATGCGAGGTTGCAGGCAAACTGGTGAAGATCAATGGTGATATTGATGCCGCGTTTACGTTATACGACGAGACCGTCGAGAGCAGGAATCTGCTCCAAGCATTGGAAAACTCCCAACATAATGTTCGGGCGCGGGAAAAGGTACATGATGGATAGCGCTTCGCTCTACAAGCCATTTGCATTGACTTGCTGAAATATCTGCAGGCTGCTGGTGGGATTGTGTTTAGGGAACCGGCAAGGTGAATGGCACAAGTCGTGGTATCCGTGAAGATGTGATGATATTAAGCCAAGCTTCGTCTGTTAGAGAGGTGCCCGATTTGATATCGTTCTCAGGTATAGCTCATCTTCACGGTTACTCGGTCCCTGTGTTGGAAACTAAAATCCATGGCATCAATTAGGGGAAGGGGACCCGTTTTCGGACCGGTTTCAGACGGCAAGTGGAAGCGCGGACAGGCTGAATAATCCGTCACCACAAGATGCAAGTGGCAGTTACATACCGTATGAGGTACCGTCAGCTAAAAAACTTGTGAGTGTCATGCCGTGCTCCAAGACAGATATTTTGACTGGCTGACTTGTTTTTCGATCAGGGAAAATTGCCAGCATCCGTCAATGCATAGCGCATACACGATCTCAGTTAGAGTAGATATGACGGTGTCATGTATATATTATGGTGGTATCTAGATAGAATCGTCAATTTCTAGAAGTGAACAATGATTTTTTACGCTCAATGAGCGTTATATCTGCACTTTTCAGCTTTCCTACAGGAATCCTTGCTGTGGGTTTCTTCTCCATGGAGATCTCTCCTCTGTCAGAAGGATGGGACAGACGAAAGCATCATGCTTGGAGCAATGCAGTGGCGCGGCGTCCGAATTTCGGACACGTCTGAGCCGAGTGCTTACGGAAAGACTCCCTTTTGCAGCGCTTTCTCAAGAAGCACGTCCACATCTCGACGACATCACATTTCCTTTCCGCACCAGAAGCCCAAGCCGGAGACCACTACCAATATAGAACGTCTATAATTTTCTCTGTCACTTTACATCAACCCATAATGCTCTCCGCGCAACCCGACCCCACCGTTAAAGCCCAACAGCAGGATACGCAGCCTGACCAGTCGCAGCAGAAGGATGCCACGGAGCCAACGAGTTCACAGCCTAAACCCACGTTTCCTAGCAAACACCCTCTAGGAAAGTTCCAGAAGGCGGGGTATGTTGCCTTCGTTTCCAGGATCATTAGAACCTTCGGGCGTTGTCCTGCTGTTACCGCTTTTGTTGACCAATGCTGCCTTGTTTATAGTCAGTTTAGAAGTCCGACTGATAACCTCATGTCTCCGGCAACTCAGAAGGTCGAAGCTAAGCGCAATCATCTCCTCAACAAGTGAGTTCCTTGCTGCAATATGCATCCAGGTGATCCAACACAGAAGCTTCATTATTTGTATCTATTAGAATCAAGCCGAAATCCCTCGCTGGGCGGCTGTCAGATGCGGCGGCTCAAGAGCAGCAAAAGCAGTCTTAGGAGACTAGTATTACATTTGCTGCAGCATTCATTACATTGCTCATGTTTGTCTATAAAATGTTTTGTCTAAACAAAGCAACGAAATAAGGACACCAGTTGTTACAAATCGAGGTTTCAGAGGAGGTGCCTGGAATGCATGAGAGTGTTTTCCATGTTAATGTAGGCGATCTTGCTGGGTGCAGACACGTGCATCACTTACTTTCGCATGTAAGATGTGACAAGGTCGTACACCACCAAAAGAATTCCTCCTCCAGGGCCCAATCGAAGGACTTTTGGCACAAACCCTTTCAGGCCAAATAAATTGTTGAGTTTCCAGTTTACCTTCACGAAGATAGCAAATACGTACCTTTGTACAAGGCGCTAAACCCTTCCTCCCGAGCAATCCTTACTATTGCAGGTATTGCCCAGTTATATTTATATGGTGGATGCACCTGAGATTGTACTCGAGTTTTGACGACATCAAACGGGGTCTGTAGAAATATATTAGTACGTCGCCCCGGTAGCTCAGAGGCGATAGCTTACATTCAACAGTGTTCCGACTGTTCCTCCAAATGATCCGCACACAAAGTTCTTCAGCAAAATCCCTTGCTTCGTTTCGGGTTCAGGTAGCGCTTGACGTACACCAGTGATGACACCAAAATAACCTCCGTTCCACACCGCGTGTCGCCAAATAGTCGCTTCCATGCCCTTAAAAAAGCCTCTGATCCCTTCTTCTTGCATGATTTTCGCTACACAGTCCATACTAGCACAACCGACGGTAAGTAACGGGGCGAGATTATCGAATCAATAGGTACGAACGTGTTTTTGTATTTTCCGGCCTGTAATGGAGGGATGAGTAGGTGAAAAGACTCTGAGCAACACTTTGTGACTTACATTGTTCTTGTCTTGCAATCGAATCTTGATTAAGTCGAATGAAACCACCACCAAAGCCTCAGTGGCTCCGGCGCTCACTCCAGTCAGGACCGACAGTCCTTGGCTGTCTCTGAACCCAAAATTTCGCTTATACAAGTTCTTATACTGCCGATAATGGAGATAATTGCGTTACACACAGCTACAAACCAGCAGGGACATGAGGATTCGGTGACAGAAGCACTGACCGCATCATTTGCTCCAAACTTGATTGCTCGCTTGGGTGCTTCCACCATAATTGGAGGAATGATTCCTGATCGATCGTAAATGATAAACAACATCCGCCGGATGATTGGTCAATCGCATACAGCATACCTCTGTATAGTGCCGCAGGTCTACAGGATAAGAATGCACTACATTAGAACCTGTCCCTTCCGTGCACTCTCTGACAGCACTAGAACCATTACCCTTCGCTTTTCACTATCGATTTGAATGTTCCGAGAATAGAGTTAGATTCTGCTTTTCCCACAGTCAGTTGGAAGCGGGTCTTTACAACGTCGAGGGGGTACATGGCAAGAATTTCGGTTACTCCCGCGATGGCGCCTACACGCAGCGCATGTCAGTCAGGGGTAATTTCTTATACAGTGTCACCATTTTCTTTGACCTGCAGCAAGGCTGTAGTGGACGGGAAGAGGCTTTACTGCAGAGCGGATAGACCCATTAGCATACTGGTTACTTCTTGGCAGGAATGAATGCGCACCTTCCGTCGACATTTTCGCTATTCAACGTGGTTGGATGAAACTGTTCAATATCAACTTGGTCCTAAGGAGTTCGTTCTTCCAACTTTAAGTCGAGGCGAGCGTAACTATACTCCAACAACAAACGCAAAGCCAAGCGTTCCTTTCCGACACAAGGACGTGATCAATCTCCCCCTGCATTAGCAAATGAATTTCACAGCCACTTTGCATTCCATCCACACTGGAACTCACATTCAAACCACTGGATGACAAAATGCCCTTGAGGAAAGGCGAAGAAGCTTCTGCAACAAGACATTTCTTGCGAATTCGATAAGGTGAGTGATGCGAGAGACTCATTTTCAGCAAATACCATGACGTGACATTGGACGGCAATTTTGGGGGTGTGAACCTTGAGGGTAATTGTGTAGCATGGCGGGTGCGAAGCGACTACCGGCTGTACTCAAGTGACCAGCTCTTGGCTGCTTCTCGTGCAGCCTATCCGTTACCGTAGGCTGGGAGCTGTCCCGTCCGTTTGCTCTTTCATTATGACTAGCTTAACGCTGGAAGCGATTATTTGGTATATTGAGATCCAACAACCTCTGACGCAGCCCTACATTCCTCTAGCTTCGGCACATACCCCGCTTCAAAGAAAGGGGGGGCTACCTAGGGATTCGGTTTCCCTTGCTTGCTCAATTTGGAGTTCCCCCTACTCCCGCTTTACCCTAGTAATCACTGAATATGGTCAAATTCTTCTCACTCACTGGGACCTACCAGCACAGCTGGCCAACCGTGACCCAGGCAGTTTGGCAAAAATACCCTAACCCGTTCGCTTCCCATGTCTTGTCTTCCGATGTGATTGATCGCACAGTGGACCCCGTAACAGGTAAGGTATTGTCTCGTCATCTTTACCAAGTATCACAACGACTTGAGCTGTGTTTCGTGGTCTTTCTAGGGGTCATGACTACCACAAGGCTTTTTCTGAAATCTGGTCATATGCCCAAGTGGGGACGTTCGGTAGGCTATCTGCGCCTATTCACAGATAAAACATTACAGCTGACGAAGATTTGTGCACAGCTTTTGAATGTGCGAGATGCCTTCATCATGGAACAGTCAATCGTCGACCCGCGTTCCCGTCGCATGATCACCGTAACAAGGAATCTGTCGCACACCAAGCTGATGCTAGTGGAGGAAACTCAAACATACAGCCAACACCCAGAGCATGCAAACTGGACCGAAGTGCACACGGATGTCCGCATCATCTCCAACACGGGCTGGGCACCTATCAAATCGAGAATTGAAGGATTTGGGGTAACAAAATTCAAAGATAACGCGATCAGAAGCTCCAAGGGCCTGCTTCATGTACTCGAACGGCTCACGCAGGGGGCCCGCTCATAGCCAACTTTGTACATTATGAAGAAGGATGGCGGTGAACTCCAAACTCCTTTCAATGTTTTTCTTCTGTACCTGAAATATCATTCTTCATCTTGTATATTTGTCTTTGCGTTTCTTATCTCTCCTTTGGCAAGAGCCGTTGGCCGTGGCCGTAAGTACATCGATTTTCAAGCAAATCGCTCTTCACACAAATTAGACCCATATTCCATAAAGTCAGCACGAGTGACACACTTCTGATTGAAATCATTAGGGTATTGTTGTATCCATTTGACTCCACCTTCCCAGGCAGCGGTGATGGGTCTGGCCGAATCATCGATTAGCGGCCCGCTGCAAATCCTAAGGATGAAGTGCCCATCATGTACCTTTCAGCTTGAATTACCCGGACATCCGCTTCCACCGGGACCAGCTTCCGCAAATCCGATTCCCTGCGGAAGGCCAGCATAATGAGGACACCATCAACAAGAATGATATTCCCGTGGGAGAGCACCTACAGTCGATTCTTGAGGCCTGGAAGGCATATGTTTCCACCGGCGAGAAATACATTGTTAAAGAATAACCCATGCAAATCTGCAAGTATGTTAAACATCATCGTCGAAACCTGAATCTCTGGAAATGCCGCCTACTTGGATCCGTATTCTGAACTGCTTCAACTATAGCCTCAGCCAGGCCCGCCTGTTGTATCCCTAAGAGTATTGCTTTAGAATCTCTGGGTACAGATTTATTCGTCTTCGAACACCTACCAATATCGGAAGGGTTGAAGAGAACTTCAGGAACTGTAAACCGTTCATTGTTCATAACCAGTACCTGCTGGTCAGGGCGTACAGGAGGCCCGTCTTTAGGCTGTGTACCAGGGTGAAAATTGATGGGAAGTCACTCATATTGGCCATCCTAACTAACATCAAAACCACTCACATACCCGCACATAGCCATGAGCATTCGCTGCCAAGTCTGGCAGAACGTATTCTAGCTTTACTGAACTGTCCGCACTCCTGTTTCACGCATTAAACGATGCAGCACGGTCTAAATCGTCACTATGAACTTACTTGCATACTTTCAGTTCGTATTCGAATTGTTGCGACACATAACAACACAGTTCCTTGATACCGTTAACCAGGTACGTCTCATCCATCATATTCCACTGACTGCACCCGCTCAGTATCGAGACATCCGAATTGAGCCGGCAGTGAAGCTACATACCGGAAGGATATCGTCTCCTTTAATTGATTTGTCAAGAGTTTCCCGCCTACATCAATTCTAGCATTCCGGCGAAGTTTAGTGAGTGCACGTCGTGCTCCTTTGTTGCACACGGTATACTACCGACCGTTTCACTGCCTCCCAAATGGGACGACCAGCATATATTGGCACAATATGGGTGAATGAGTAGCCAGAATCCACAACCAGCATGCATTCCGCAACTTCATTTGTAGTCAAGGTGTATTTGCAAAGGTTCGCCGCTGGTAGGGTAGTGTCAATTGACTGGGTGCTCTCGATGTAACGCTGCAAACACGACGCATTACCAGCGGTTCTATGATAGGCTGCAAACCCGAATTCCTCAAAGATGATCTCATCATAGTTCCGCTGAATAATTGGCAGATTGAAGCACGGTTCTGTTAACAGCAAATTGGTCTCGCTGGCGTTGACCTGGAAAACGGGTTGGCCCTCTGTCCGTTGGTGGTGGGTTGTTTTAAAAGGGCATTACTCACATCCAATACATCACTTGAAAAGAGGCGCTCCCAAATGGTTTTTTGAATCTCCCAGTTCGTCAAGTATCCCTTGGGACAAGAGTTGATATGGTAACGTTTTGCCGGGAAGGCCATTCACGTATACTCACCTTTTCAAAAGGTACGCGAATAAAAAGTCCAGAATAGTCGCGACAGTCCCCCAGCTGGTCGCCGATGAACGTTCGTCTGTCGCCTTTCGCCTTGGCGACACAATTGCGGGAAAGTCTTGTTTTTAAAACTCGTTAGATCTTTGCTCTTTGTGCCTAGTGCAAAATCCGGCAATCTAACCGCAACGTTTCCGGCCGTTCGGCAAATCCACACTTTATCGTGTAAGCGCCATTGTCGACAACAAGCGTCGCTGTGGACATCCAGATCCCCTTCCCAATGTAGATCTCGTCCTGCCTCGCATGTCAAGAGCAGTTGTCATTGCGCGTGGCATGACGCTTAGCCCTCCGAGTGATACAAAAGCAGGCTTTCGAACCCCCGCTCTCCCTGTGGCTACAGTACGGTATGAAAACCCGAAATCACCCAGGCTTTGCAATCAGAGAACAGTATCCTGTTGGTAAGCGTTTGAAAACATCAGTTAATTCAGTTGCGGCGAGTGTACGGCAGGTAAAGTCTTTGTTGTTCTTGGCATTTGTTTTGCGTGACAACGCACAACGTTCATGTGTCTGAGATGCGTTAACTATGCCCGCTTTAGAGTCCGTCAACGCCAAGACGCATGTTCGCTGCTGTTGTCATACCGTCCAACCTGCAAACGCGAGAAAAAGCCAAACTATATTCGCTCGGCAGATTAAGAACGATGGCAAAATCACCGGCAGTATCACTAGATCATGAAAAGAATGTTTGTCAAAATGGTAGGAACACTGCCTCAGCATTCAGGGGCCAGAATATCTGTCCTTAATAACTCCAAGGACTCGTACTCCAGGGCAGGATCTGGAAGGCCAAGTCGTGGACAGTCAGCCTTGCGCACAAACGCCGCGCAGAACTCCTCCAAGTATGATACAACGTCATCGGCGAAAATTCATCGTGGTGGACGACGATGAGGATGAGGAACAAACCCATACTCGTGCTATCCCTGCCCCTTACGAGTATGCCAAAGTTCTTGGAACGATGGAACACACAAAACGCTTCAATTTGGATGATCGTTCCAGATTACCGTTTTGCTTTCCGGACGATGAAGATGAAGATATGGATATGCTTTCAGATCTTCCTTCGAGTAGTGTCATTGATCTTGAAGATCCTGGCATAGTCAATGATCTCAAGAATGACAAGAATGCTTCTTCTACCGTAAGATCGGGACACCACGCATCTTACAAATCTGATGCCACAATATCGTCGATGCGCAATGTCGTTGCCCACTTGCCGCATGCTCGCATGATGGCCACGACCACTCCAGCTGCGCCCGCGGTGCGCAAGCGTAGACGGACACCAAACAGTGATGGTGAGAGTTCCGAAGGAATGAGAGGTGCTGACATAGACCAGGACGATTTGTATCTGAGCGACGACGGTAAGTACGTTGATTGGCAATTGGGGTCGTCAAGTGACCTAACCGAAGCATATGCTACAGCTCTGTCGAGACCGCGCCCGGTGAACCATTTTAAGGAGGCCCTTAAAAACTATAAGTGTGTGTACCGTGTGCCGTTAGATTGTTAAACACTTTATATTAGAGGATCCCATCTCGCTGATGCTTTGCTTCTAGCGCGAAAAAAGTTACGACTCGCAGAAGAACTTAACCCCGAAGAGTCTTTTACAGAAGGGGGGATCTGTCAGAGTTCGGAAGGAAGTGACGAAGATAAAAGCTATCATGATAATAGTGATAGTGATATCGGCAAGCACCCCGATAAAATTTCCAGCGATTACTCGGATGACGACCTTCAGGGGTTCATCGTTGATGAAGGAGTAAGCGACGCAGAGGCGCTTGCCACTTTGCCCTGTACGTCTACAGAATGCTATCGTGCACCAATGACTCCACCCTGATGCCCTTCCCAAAACGGTTCCTAAACAGCTAATTTTCGCCTGGTCGCATCAACCTTATTCGATTCATTTCGAATATTTGTAGAAATGTTGTTAGAGATGGTGGTGGACCCCAGCTTTGGAGTTAGGGTATACCAAACAAAGGGTATGGTCTTTTTCTGGGCAATGGGTCGACAAGTTTGCTTTACGATGTGATCATTTCTGTCTCAGATGACCAATACCTCCCACATGTGCGTGCCCTCGAGAATCGTCTATCGGGTTATCGTATCTCCCTCGTTTCCTCGGAAGTTTGGCAGCCTGACTTCAGGCGATCGCTCGACACTTGTCCACGATTTCGCTGCTGGAGCGTTACAAGAATTGGCGATTGCGACGCATGCGCGCGATCAAATCGTCCTGCAAGTAAAAGGATCTTATTAAGTGGGTGGCCGTACAACCCGGATACTTTGCAGGTATCGTGAGTGAAAGAGAGTGTATCCCTTTAGCTTCACATGGCCCAATCGCACCTCTCTACAGCCACTGCAGAACTGCTTGGATGACTCTCCAAACAACGACAATTCCGAATTTGATGAGCCCGACCTTTCCGCTGCGAGAACGAGGAGAAAGCGAAAGAGTCCAGCGTACACCTACAATGTCGGAAGGTATTGTTTCGCCCGGTCTAGACTATATCATAAGTTGCGACATTTCAAGTACGCTATGCAAGAAAAGGTGAAAGAATGGACCACGAAGCAGTCGGAGTGGTACGCAGATTCAAGATTATCGTTCCGCGCCCTGGAAGAAGACGGGTTGGTGGAGAAGGTAGGTACTATTATAACGTTATCATCACACCTAATGTTTAGCGACCTGCAAAAGCTCATGGCACTTCCATTTTTTCATAACATCAAAGTTATGGGCGGATTTTGAAAATTTGACGGAACACGCTGAAGAATACGCGGCAGGCGAGACCCGGTCAAGATGGAGATAGTGATATTTACATGTAGCATAGTCAGTTGACGCAGGCAGATTGCATCTGATTAAAATGAAGTTCAAGGGAGGCCATGCGGTGGTGCTTGCGGTGTCCAATTGCAAAATAAGATGTACAGCGCAGTTTTCTTTTAATCGTCATTTACATCGAGTATTTGTAACATCCAAGCTTAGGTTTTTACAGTATTCAACCGCTCCATCTCGGCACTCTTATCCTCGGTCCCGTCCCAAACCACTGTAGATGGAGGTCGCCCGTTACGAACTTTCCCGGCACCGGCCCGCAGCGCCAGACGCCGGGCGAAAAACATGCTTACACCAACCAAAAAAGCGCAAATAGCGAAAAGTGTCGACGTGTTCACACTTTTGACATTCGAGAGTGCTACGACCACAATCAAATTTAATGGCACGCGGAAAACGTTCATAATTGTTGATCGCGTTTCTTCGGGTACTAGCTTTGACCGGAGAGTACCAAGAGATGGAAAATATAATCCGCAACACATCTCAAAGACATTGAAACTGACGAAAAGAGTAAACTCGTCCTGTGAACGACACGGGTGTCAAACTTGAGCCAGTCCTGTACAACAACATAATACAGAGCAGCCAAACTGACCGACGCAATTACTGGTACGAAAAGGGACACAGCTGCGACAGCAAACGTCACCCATGCAACGTCCTCATGCCTCCATCCATGGCGCAAAAGGACCTTGAATATTACTGATCCAAGCATAATCGACACCATGAAGGCAGCAAAGACGATACCATACGGAACCTGCGCTCCGTAGCCTTGAAGCGCCAGGATTTTAGGACAGTGTCACAAGGTTTGGTACAGAATAACAGATCAAACCTGATGCCTTCGCTGTTAAAACTGGCTGCCAGAGGAACACAAAGGTGTACATTGCCGATTCGAAAAAGCATTGCATGACACCAACAGCGAGTATATCCACACCTGTGCGAGAACGCTCTGAGCAGATACCGATTTATGGCCATACAGAGCCTATAACGTACCATGCCAGATGGATTTGACAGCCTCGCTGATTGAAGATCTGTTCGCACCCGGCTTATCACTGCCGTAATTTTCTTTCCATGTCGCCTGCACCACCAAGAAAGCTAGGCAGAGAAAGAAAATGGACCCCATGAAGGGTGCTACAACACCCCACTTGTCACTTAAGAAATTGCCCAATACGCCGGAGAGGATGGCCACCAGTCCGTTTAAGAAAGTTGACCAAGAAAATGTGTCAGACAGAAGAGCTTCCCTAAACCCTACGAGAGAAAGATCTCTGATCTTAGCTGCACGTCATGATTAAGGCTGGGTGGTGCGATACGGACCTCGCGAGTGGTGCTCACTAACCATCCATGCCTCAAACACAGAAAAAAGCAACGAAGTTGCGATACCACCTAGCACCCGGCCCAGCAAAAGCGTCATAAAGTTCGAGGACAGCTTCGTGAGGCACGATGCTGCATATATAACGCAAAACATCAGGCACACCAGCTTTCTCCCTCTGGTAGTTGGTTAGATCTTCTTCCGCCGCTCTTTGCAACAGAATTTAAGTGGTCTTACATTTTATCCGCAACTGAACCAATTACAGTGCCAAATACTGCAGATGAAAGAAACCCAACCACAAACAGGATGGCAATTTCACTGAGGTCATAACCATAAGATATGTACAAAGGGTAGGTTGCAGGTCCCTGTAGCCAGTCCGCCACTAAGTTCCAATCATGGTTAGTTGGGAGGAGGACGATCTTTTGGTGGATAGTCGTGCAAGCAACCATATCAGTCTCCGCAGATACGTACTCATGACAAAGCTGTAGACAAGTAGCCAATTTCGTTTGAATTTATCAAATAATGCAGCTTCTTTCGAGCTACTAATAGGTGAGGGAATATCCCCGAGTCCGTCGTCCAGCTCCGTAGTGCGGGACTCTGCATTCCTATCGCCCTGGTCGTCTCCCTCGTTTGCGTCCCGGAAATAATAGCTTGCGACCGCACAACCTGCGACGAGCAACCCAAAACCAGTCCTGTACAGCGGATTCTCCACGGCTGTCGTCATGTTTCTGCTGCAACGGCACTGAATGGACGCGTCAGTCAAAACGACAGGAAGAGCAACGGCAGGCCTCAACGCGGAGGAGGTCCCAAACGTAAACTGGCCACAGGGGTAATACACAATTATAACGATTGTATAACTAATGTATCATCATTTAGAACCTCGCCGCTCCACGCCACGGCTATTACATAATCTTGAACTGTGTTTGCTCCGCTTGCTATCTACAGCCTATCACCTACCTAGATGACTTCCAATTTTTATAAAAGAGGCTTCTCTTTTCCTTTGTTATTCCGCTTGTTGATGTTTTACTGTACTCTATATAGGCCATCGAATCTCCACCAGAGAGGGATTGCAGCGTACCGCTGCGACGCACTACAACGGGTTCAAGTCGCGCCCGCAAAGAGCGGATATCATCTGGTGGTAGAATATCGCTATCGTCCTCATCGACCTCAGTCGATACTAGTACTGTGTTGAGCAACTCCAATTGCTCGGCACGTGTAGCGTATACCAGGTCAGAAATGTTTTCCAATCCCTCCAGCTTGTTAATGACCTACAGAGACCAACAGTTCGATAAGGTTCTCTGTAGAAGCATATCGAAGCGTCGGGTGTATGGGCACCTTAAACTGATATCCCTGATCAATCAGAAAGCGTTGTCGCTTTGCGGAGTAGTACACCTCTTCGGTGTCCCTTGATACAAGCGAGTAAAAGTATGCATTTATTCCATCATCTGTTCGCTGTTTTGCTCGCAAAATACGACCTACATAATCCGCGGAAGGCAAATAAGATTACTACAAAGTTACCCACAAACTAAGAAACTCACCTAGTCGCTGTGCTTCCTGCCTGCGACTTCCGTAGTGGCTCGACACCTGAATCAGGCAAGTTGCCTCTGGAAGGTCAATCGATGTATCACCAACTTTGCTGAGGAAGATCGTGTTTATGGCCGGATTATGCTGAAACTGGTGTAAAACTCGCATTCGCTCAGCGGGACTGGTACCGCCGTATATATAGGGCTTGTTGAGCTTCGTCGCATAGTGCTGTGTACATTACAGGAGGGTAAGATTCTACGCACCTCAATACAACTACACATGTCTTACTTTCAATGCAAATACATTGTCTGAAAAGACAATGATCTTATCGCCGCGGCTCTCGTGAAAGTCAATCAGATACTGGCACGCCTGGAGCTTTCGTGGATTCATAGCATATAGCAATTGTCTTCTCCTGTGATAATACTGTCATAAATGACCACCAGACAACGATGAACACACTTGCCAACACCATACCGTGATTTTTCTCGCAAGTACTCTCGATAGAATTCAGGTGTCATGTTGCACCAAACTTCCGCGCACTGTGAAGCCAATGTGGTTAGCACTAAGCAGCATTCAAGTGCTTTTTAGAAAAAATATACCTGCACATTGGCGATGTGCCCTTTTCGGGAAAGATCCAACCAGTTTGCTTCATACAATTTGGGACCAATCAGATAGTTCAGATTTCCAATCTTGTCGTCCTCACGTACCAGCGTGGCAGTTAAACCAAGCTTGGCGTGTGCAGCCACAATTGTAAGGACCTTACGGAACATATCCGCTGGGACAACGTGGACTTCGTCCAGCAGGAGAAATCCCCATTCACGCGATCTAATGAAATCCATCATCTGTTGGGCATCATACGCTCGCTTTCCCGAGTAAGTCACCATGGTGTACGTGCTGATCAAAATGCCGGCGTCACCAACAAACTGGCTCAAACACTATGTAAGTTTACCATACATCCGGGTCTTCCCGTGGACCTACCTTTTCTTTCTCTTGAGACGTAAACTTGGCTATTTGTCCCTCTCTGACGGTTGACCAGCTGCGGAATTCCTTAGCCCATTGTTCAACGGATACGCTAAGGACCGTATAATTTAGTCACGGAAGTCCCGTACAGTATATGAAATTGCCACGATCCCTCACTGACCTTGATGTGCATAATACCAAACAGCTCTTCTTGATCGTACACGCCGCGGTGACACCGACCAACGTTTTACCCGCCCCACATGGAAGCACGATTATGCCACTCTTCGCACGACCATTGCCAAACATTTTGCTTAAACTTCTTTCCTGGTACGGTCTCAATTTCGTCGTGGCCTTGAGATCCACATCCAAATTTGGATTCACGATGTCTTGTCGAAAATC